>NW_021604651.1:6860163-6887747 GCF_004785775.1 Grammomys surdaster
GGCTACCTTAAACTCTCAAAATAATTAAACCTGCTGCTCTATATTTTCCCCTCTCCATCCCTCCCTCGCTCCCTCTCTCCCTCTCTCTGTCTCTCCCTCCCTCCCTCTCTCCCTCTCTCCCTCTCTCCATCTCTCCGTCTCTCCCTCCCTCTCTCCCTCTCTCCCTCTCATCCTCCCTCTCTCCTCCCCTCCCACAGAACAGCCTGCCCAGTTCCAGTCTTCTTTGGGGCCCTTCCCTACCTTTGCAGGAAGCCCTCAGTCATTTCCAGCTGAGGAGGCAGGTTGGAAGGGAAGGGTAGAAGACGTGAGGAGAGCAGCTGGGTAGAGCCCAGGGGCAGAATCAAATACCTAAGCTGCAGATGAAGTTTACAGTTCAGACCAAAGTGGTCATGTTATAACAAAAAAACAAAAAAAAACAAAAAACCAAAACCTAACATTTTGGCTTTAACGCCTAATTAAATGATCATGGTAAGGATAAGAAACCCAGAAGTTTGCTTTAACTCCTGGTTGGGTGATCATGGATAGCTTTGTCTTGGAGAGTTTCCTATGACCACATTATGCCCAAGTCCTGGTGGCTAGACCAGAGGAACAGGACTTTATTGCTCTGACTTCAGCTAATAAGACACAAAGCGTGTTCTTCAGAGTCC
Source organism: Grammomys surdaster (assembly GCF_004785775.1). Taxonomy (NCBI): domain Eukaryota; kingdom Metazoa; phylum Chordata; class Mammalia; order Rodentia; family Muridae; genus Grammomys; species Grammomys surdaster. The sequence goes on from NW_021604651.1 coordinate 6,860,811, forward strand.
ACGATCACTCACTTGACAAATATTTATGGCATACTTGCTGTGTGCCAAACACTGCCTGTAGCGAAAGCACAGGGCAGTCTTGCTTGTCACAGGTCTGCGTATGATGGAGACCAACATAAAAAACAATCACACAGGCACAAACAGACAATTGCAGCCATGGACACATGCTCTGCCGGGTGGGGGCTGTTTTTCTATGTGCAAATATGGCAAGCAGAGTCCACCTTGTTGGAGAGATCTCTGCAGTGTCTCCCAGGAAGTTATGTCTGAGCTGAGACCAGGAAGCACAGGGGCTACTCACATGAAATGGGGAAGGAAGTGGGTGTGAAAGGGTTTGAGGGGAGGAGTGGCTGCACCATGACACCTATCAAAGAACCAGAGAAACACCTATTGTGGTTAGCCTCCAGGGAGAAGGAAGAACAGTGTGAAGAATGAGCTAGGGTGAGAGAAACAAGACTACACTGAGCCTTGTAAATTGTGTGTCAGGTTAAAGGTGTCATAAATCACTGGAGTAGATTAGGCAGGTCAATGAGGTCATCAGATCTTTTAAAAAGATCATCCTCCCCTAGCTGTCCCTGACAAACTACTAGCCACTGATTGATTCAATTGTGCAACAAATGGTTGCCCACCAGGCCCTAGGGCACAGCTCTAAACCCATGGCCACACAGACAGTCCTGGTTAAAATCAATGGGTCACAAGCTATGTTGGGCTGGCTCACACCTTTGATCCCAGCTCTCAGGAGGCAGAGACAGACAGGTCTATCAATTCAAGGCCAACCCTGGCTACAAGAGCAAGTTTCAGGAGTCAGGACACAGAACAACCCTTTCCTGAAACAAAACAACAACAAATTAACTGGTCACAAACAAGACAAAGATGGGGTGCTATGGGGAAGGTGGGGTGCTATGGGGAGGAAGAAAAATGGCAGGGGTGGGAGTGAGAGTAAGCAGAATGCCCTAAGTACTTACATTAAACTGTCAATGATCAAATTTAACCAATTAAAAAAGATAATCCAATCTGTAAGTTGGAGAAAGAATTAAAGGGATCCCTAAATAGCCTTAGCCAATTAAAAAAGATAACTCAATCTGTGAGCTGGAGAGAGAATTATGGGAGGCCTAAATAGCCACATATAGATTCATGTAGGGGTGTTACATGATTCTTCTAAAGCGGAGTGGCAGCTTTCATGATGAAGAAGTGGAAGCTGTTTAAGAGTCCTTTGTAGGGACTGGAGAGATGCCTCAGTGGTTAAGACCACTGTCTGCTCGTCCAGGGCGCTGAGTTCAATTCCCAGCAGCCACATGGTGGCTCACAACCATCTGTAATAGGATCCAATGCCCTCTTCTGGTGTGTCTGATGACACCGACAGTGTACTCATATACATTAAATAAATAAATCTTTTTTTTTAAAGAGTTTTTTGTTTCCTGAAATGGAAAGTATTGGTGGGTTAGACATAGAAAATAAAAGAAACCATCAAAGTACTTTGCTGGGCCCTTAGCTGGCGAGGAGCCCTGGAGAAGCCCAGGACTGCAGAGGACCACACACTCATGGGAGAGACATGAAGTAGGAAGCAGTGTAGGCCCACATGAAAAGTGTGCCTGTGTTCAGAGTGGTGATCAATGAAGCCATTAGGACTGATCAGGAGAGTGAAGAGCCTAGAAATAGAGATTGGGCAAATTTATTTCATGCTTGGGTGAATGAGGTTAGCATGTATAATTCACTATCACCATAGCTCATTGTCAAACATAACTCCTCAGTGCTGTCACCAGCCACCAAGCAAAACCTCGCAAGTACCCCTAAGAGGGTAATAAGCAGTGAACATCTCTCTGCCCTTCCTCCATCTTGGGAGGGCTCTTTATGGAAACACTCTCCCCTTTAAATGTTCTAAATGGATGTATGGGGCTCCTGGTAATTTGCATCCATCTGTCAGCCCATCCATCTATATGTCCATCCATCCATCTATGATATTTATCCATAAGTCAATCTATACCACTCTGCCCATCTGCTTACATCATATTCCATGCATCCATTTTCCACTCTGTTCAACCCTCTCCTCAGCCTGTTGTGCATCCATCTATCCATCCAACCCTCTCATCCATCCAGGAAAACATTTCACTAAATACTGGCCATGCATCAGACACAGCATTAGTCACTTGGGATTACAAACAAACAAACAAACAAACAAAACAGATCTCTTCTGCTAAGGAATAATAGTCTAAGTGAAAAGGTCCTGCAAAGGACTACCCCTTCCAATAAAGTAGAGGTACACTGAACCGAAACCCGACGGGTGGGCAGACACCTGGAAGGCTGTTCCACTCTTGTCAACACTTTGATCCGCTCTGCTGTCAACAGTCCTAACTCAGTGCCATAGTAAATGTCCAAGCCTGGCCTCTGGTGTGCATTTAATTCCATCTGAATGTGACCCTCCCTGACTCCAGCGTTCTTTTCTGCATGCTAAGTTTGCCCACCATGAGATAGTCAGTTGTTCACAGATCGGACTCCTCACACCTGACCTCAGCTTCAGCTCTACTCTAGCTCTGCCCGTTCACACTTGGAAACGAGATCACACCCCAGAACTGTTCCTCATGCACAATCTTTAACACTGCGATTCATCTCACTGATTGAAAGGCCCAGTCCTCCTTTGTTTTTTTCAGTCATGCTCTTTCTGAAATCTGCCTAGCATCATTCTTGCAAAGCCAGCCTCCCTCCCCACCTAGGTTTTAGTGAATAAGCCTGGCTCTGTGACACAGATACACTTACCTGCATCTTGAGTTCCACTGACCTGCTGGCTCTTGTCTACACCCTCAGTGTCCAAGCCCAACTCTGGGTATGCTTGACAATGGATTTTTCTCAAGTCTTCCCTCCTCAGACAGCTGGCCGATACAAGGGAAACTCATATAGTTATATTGATTTTCCCTGTGGTGGGTAATTATGATACAGCATTAATATTGCTGCTGTGTTTCCAGTTAACCTTTGATGTTGATGACTCCAGATTTTACCAGGAGTTATAACTAAGCTCTGTGGGGCTGGACCCCAGAGAGTCCTGAGTCCACTTGACCATCCAGATCCCACCCCGCTTCCTTCTCCACAGCAGGCACACCCCTCCCCAAGGCCCCTTCGGTTCCCATTGTTTGTTTTCCCAGCATGGCTGATTTCTGACCCTGGGATCCCACAGAAAAAGAAATAGGGTTCACTGGCTATAATTCTTTTCATGTTCCTCCTCAAAAGTGTGTCCCAGTTTTGTTTCTGTCTTCTCCTTTGTCTTCTCTTTGCAGTGAGCCTTCATTCTGGCACCCTAATCCTGGCTCTGTGGGACTCCAGCCAGTTAACATTCCCCTCAGCCCCTTTCTTTAACTGGCTTCTATCCCAGGGCTCAAAACAAGCCCAAGTTTCTCTTATGCTGAAAACATTCTTTCAAAGCTGTTTTACTTCAAATTACCATTTCATCTTGTTGTTCTACTTTCTCCCTCATTTTGGAGGCTGGGGGGTGGGAGGTGGGGGTAACCTTTTCTTTTCTGAATATAAAATCATATTAATTTAAAAAAGTCATAAACATTTAAGTGACATGTCAAAATCTCATAACTCCTGGCCTCAGAGATAACTAGAGTTGGAACACTCTCCTACAGGATTTTTGTTAGTAGATGTGTACTTTTTCCTCCTAAAAGTGGGATATTTACTAGGTCAAACTGGTTTTACTCTCCAGAATTAATTCTGTTCCTTTCTATGCCAGCGTATAATTCATTTTTCTAATGACTGTGCAATATTCCCTTGTAAAAATGTGCCATAATTTAAGCAAGCTCTTTTTAGCAAACAATTGGTTATTTTCTAGTTCTCCCATTAAAACGGAGCCCCGGATCTCTCAGCGCCATTTGAGACATCATGGTGAAATGTCGATAGCAGGCCCTTACCTGGCAGCTGTGGAGACTTTCTAAGTGCCCACGGTGCCCCTTACTAGGAGGAACAGGAGGCTGTTAACAGTTACTACCTGACGTCACACTCATCCTCCTCCCCCATGCTGACTCTGGGGCTCGCCAGTCTGCCAGGATAGGAAGGACATGATTCCAGCCATCCTTCTTGTATCCCAAGGAAGACGCATTTGGGTGCAGGCGCTCTGCACACAGCAGCCGGTCTCCTTTTCCACTGACTGTCCAGATACCCTGTCCTCTCTACAATAAGATAATAGCCACTCATCTGACCTACAACACTGAAGCCCTCAGTGGCTTCCTGAAGGGAACCGGTGCAGGCTTGGCGCCCAGTTAATCTCTTCTGTCCTGTGAATTATAGACCACCGTGCTCCAATTGCAGAGCTCTCCGTGTATCCGCACGTGGCTGTAGGAGTTAGTCAGACTTGGGAAGCTGTGCGCTAAAGGAAGTCACCTGTCACTCAGCCACCCGGTGGGAGGGGTTCTGCTTGGTGGACTCATCACTCCAAGAACTCCGTCTTCCTTTCATCTTTGCGAGGAGAAATGTCACGTCACGTCACGACAGTAACAAACACCCAATCCCCATATGGCTGCCTTGATCAGGGGACCAGACATGCAAAGGTGTTGACCTGTGCTAGTTCAAGATTGCTACATCTTCTCTCTCTCTCTTCCTCCCTCCTTTCCTGCCTATCTCCTCATCTCCTCTTTCCCTCCATCTCACTCTTCCTCAAAGAAAATTCAGTGAACAATTTCTTTCACTAACCTTACATTATATTAGTGTGTTTTTAAAAACAAACAAACAAACAAACAAACAAACAACAACAACAAAAACCTTCCATACCTACCTGGATCTAAATTTAGCCGAGTAGGGTCTTGCTCCAAGGTTGCCACTCCCTGAGCCAAGCATATACAAATCATCACACTAATTAGTCGCATTGACAAAGGAAATCTCAAAAAGCCCAGCAGAAACTTTGTTCTCTGGTTAAGTCTCGTGAAGAGCGTTTTGAACAAGCATAACAAGCTGAGAAAGGAAAAATATAAAATATATGGTTCGAATATTAAAGGGGCACCAGGAAGTGAAATGGAGGTGAATCCTGTGTCCAAGTATATTAAATTGAATTAATCGAGTGGTGACCTTGAGGCAAGATCCTACAAAGCTAAATTTAGATCCAAGCAGGTGGTACATACCTTTAATCCCAGGAGATAAAGCCAAGCAGATCTCTTGAGTTTAAGGCCAGCCTGAGACAGAGGAAATTATAGGTGAAGAAAAGCTTAAATCCAGACATGGTGGTACAAACTTTTAATCCCAGAAGACAGGCATGGCCCTGGAAGCTCCCCCCACCCCCAAAAGTGTCAGGTAGTCACAGGCAGTTGTGAACCGCCTGATACGGGTTTGGGGAATCAAACTCAGGTCCTCTGAAAAGGCAGAACAAACTCTTTTTAAAAAAAAAAAAAAAAAACAAACAAACGAACGAACATATTTTTATGTACTTTATTATTTAAAAATACTTGCAATTTTGCAAGTTAGCAGTAAAATATTGGCTTCAATATTTTACTAATTAGCACTGTATAACTCCTAAAGCTAACTGGGACACTGTTTCACTGTGAATGGTTGTAAAATAAAATGATCATTTCAAATGTCAAATCAGTCTCGACCTGTGGTCATTACTTAAATTAAGTCATTATTTTTGGCTCTAGGCATTAATGTATATTTTTAAAATGAATTTAACCACATTAACATATTTGTCAATCTAACAAAAAAGTACCAAAGCTTAAAGCAGCATTTAATCTCTGAAATTGTTCTTAAAGACAACGCACATAAAAGAAGTTGAGAAATCAGGTATAGAACAAATAACAACTCATTTACATTTTAGAAACCTAATTATTTTTATTATTCTTCCGGAATGAACTCTTAACCTCCAAGCCATGGCTCCAGCCCCCATATGATATAATTTTTAAATGTAGATGTTAGATGTTAAATGTCTCACTATTGAATAGGTTTGCATACCATACATGTAAATGGATAAGACCAAATAGCTGTCTATATTGTAATTTCTTGAACATTCATCCAAAAAATTTTACTGCTAATATCTAGTTTTATTTATGAATATTTAGGAAATGTGCTGTCTAAGATCTCAGCTTTTTGAAATATCTTTTAAAAGCCATTGGGGTTAATGTAGGATCAAAGCTTTTAATGTTCTGGAAACTTCCGAATTCTAGTTTTGCATTACGCAAAGTGATATATCCATATAGTCAAAGTTAATGATTATTTATATTTGTGCCACTTTATTATAATTAGTATGGTAGTTTCTTTGTTGCATAACAAAATTATCTGTAATCAAATATTATCTCGAGCTTAATTCCAATCTACACTAATGTATTATGGCACAGATTCAAGGGGCCAGTAATCCTGCCTGGTGTAGCTGCTCCTCTACTCAGGACCTTACAAGGCTGAGATCAAGGTGTTGGCCAGGTAGGTATGGAAGATATTTTTATCTGAAAGCTTGAACAGAGAAAGGTCAGTGTGTGGGCACCCTCAGGGCATTGTCAAACTTTCTTTTCTTGTTGAAAGACTAAGGTTTTCATCGTGTGGCCATCATTGACTGTGGGTTGCTAGCAGCTGTCCTTTGGTTCTTAAAATGTGACCCCTCCACAGATCTTTTCAGACCACGATTACTTACTTTCAGGAGATTTCAGTTCACTTTAAGGGCTCATTCTAATTAGCTAGATCCATTGGGGATAATTATCTTATCAACTACAGTCAACAGATTTGGGAACCTTGCATCTGGATTGCCCCTGGGCCTTTTCCTATAACTCAATCACAGGCAAGCTCTCATTCTATTCACCATGTTAGGCTTACATTGGACAATTGTGTGTACGTACCCTAGGTTGGGAAACCAAGGGGCCATCTTGAATTCTGCTTGCCCCTCTTTACCTGTCCAATTCTGGAGAAAGAATTCTCAAAGCTTCCAAGATGGTGGCTGTGCTTCTGGCTTCAGTGCAAACTTTTTCTGTCTATGTCAATGCTGTGTTGCCTAACCCAAGTGTATTTTTTCCAATTCTCCTTCTCTATATCTCCTGTTAGGGTGGGTCCCAAGAGAGATGCTTGCAAAAGCTCTGGAGGACAGGACTGAAGCACCACCTGTTTGTAGTTCATGTGTTGTCACTCACCTGCTGGCTCACCTTGCTGGTATGAGGCCACATCCACACCTGCAGCCTTTCCACCTTGCCTGGATCTTTCTTCAGCTCTCTCAACTCCTACATGAGGTGTGAGCATATGTAACTCCACAATGAAGCCTTCTACCTTCAGTAGGCTGTCCATGTCATCAAGGTCAGGGGCAATTGGGACTGATGAGTTTCAGTGGGTATCAGTCTGTTCTCATAAACCCCTTGTGACAATGGCAGATTCCAGACCTCTCTTGATGTGTCCCATCTCCCACACATCTCCTCTTCCCGATCTTTCTACCATCTTCAAGTTTCAGGTATGAAGTAATATATCTGTCAGAGGCAGCTTAACTTAGCTCCTAAAACGATGTAAGACCAATTCCTGAAATATATTCCTTCATATGTAAGTATAGATATGCACACACATATGTCCATCTGTATAAATATATACACACCAATGTATCTCTATATATACATATATAGCTATATACATGAGAAACCACTGTAGGTAGCTTTGCTTCACTACACCCTAAGCTGTCTTTGTATGAATTTTCATCATCATTACAACTTCCCAGTAAGCTACGCTTTTTGTCAAAGTAAATTTTCCCTTCAAACATTAAATATTTTATGTCTTCTATTTCACACAATAATTATCAGTCCCGTTTTTGTGTTTGTTTGCTATATTTCTGCTTGCCCCTCAGTTTTCAATATGTTGAATTGATCTACATTATATGCTTATGATCATAACTCTTGTAGAGTTATTTGCCTTATAAGTATAAGGTCATTTTACAAGCACGGATGCATTTGAAATCTTCCAGACTCTTTGACTCTTTAGAGTCAGCTTAGTTTAAGTAGAGGGAGGTGTATGAGTTCTGGTAAGCTGCTTAATGAGCACATAGGAACTGAAACCCACTTTTGCCATTATAATTTACAGCCTTAATGTGTAAATACAGTTTTGCACACAAAAATCATTTTAATAAATTCTTACTCTTTCACAATGATTCATGTTGTCAATGTTACAAGCCAACAGATCTTGAAACTAAAGTGGCTTCTCACACATTACAGGAAAGGTCTTGTCCTTTTTACTAAACAAAGCCCATCCTTTAAATGTCAATATTTAGGGAAATAGTTTTTATATGGATTTATTTTTATAATTTTTTATTTATGTACATGTCTGTGTGTGGGTGTGTGCATAGTCACACAGGTGCCCATGGGAGTCAGCAGAGTATCAGATTCTCCTGTAGCTAGAGTTACACGTGACTGTATGGTGAACATTGTGAGTGCTGGGAGACAGACTCCGATCCTCTGGAAGGGCAGCAAGTGTTCTTAAAAACTGAGTCATCTCTCTAGTCCCTTAGTTTCTAATTGAAAAGAAGAAATAATATTGAGGACTAAACCTACACAGTGTCAACTTGTAGATCCTATTGCTTGAAGGAAAACACTGCTATTCCTTTTCCTTTTGTAAAACTCAGCAGTTCCCCATTATGTATAAGGTAAATATCAGAATCCACATCCATACTGATAATGTCCCACTGTGATGGTCTCTACAAAGTTCATTTGCTGGGAATTTGGTCCCCAGTGCAGCAGTGCTGAGAGCTAAGACTGGCATCTGGTTCACGGAAAATCTTCCCTGGTGAATGAATGAATCCATCTATGGACTAATGAGCTATGGGGAAAGTGAGATGCTTGCTCTGTCTGATCATGGAAAACACAGCATCATGTGGTAAGGAGCGTCTCACCAGTAATGTGAGCTAAACACACCCCTTTTCTTTATATATTATTCATTTTCAGATATTTTGTTAGAGCAGCAAAAAATATGGGCAAAGGCACCCAACATGTCTAAGTCCTCTGTAACTTTACAAATACGCACCTCAATATTCTCAATATGAAATTTGATTTCACCCGAGAGGACTCGTTGATTTCACAATATGTCTTGCTCACTTCTGCCTACAAGCTCCTGCCTGTCCTATATCTTTCATCTAGAATCTTATCTTCCTGCTAGTCTTCCTGCCCAAACCCTAGTCACTTCACCTTTTGAGAAGTAAAGCCATTTCCTACCTTTTTAAAATATGATTTTATCTTTAGTTACCTCTGCCTGTGTGCTGGGGTGTGCATACCTGTGAGTGTGGTGCCCACGGAGGACATAAGGGAGGGTGGGATGACCTGGAGCTGGAGTTACAGAGGGTTGTGGGCTGCCTGATGTGGGTGCTGAGACCTGAAGCTGGGACCTCTACAAGGGCAGCAGGGCTCTGTCACTAGGCCATCCATCTCTCCAGCCTTCCAACCCTATTTGTGCGTCATAGACTCACCAGTGCGTTACCCACACTAAATTTTATTTAAGTTGTATTACTCATGCAGCTCTTAGGTCCAGCCCCTTACTGCCCCACATGTGCACAAGTATGTACAGGCAGTGTGTATAATGCACTCAGATCAGAGTTTCTTCAAAAATAACAGTGTTGTTTTATATATTTCTTGATATGACCTAAAGAACTCAGGTGGACCTGCACTGTGTGAGCTTATGAACTTTACCACCACAACAGCATGAGATATTTTCACAATAACTGGGACTCAAATCAAACTTGGGAATGGTTTTCAAAGCCAACTCTATTGCTAAGATATGGAATACATTTGGCTTATAACAGGTACTGTGACATTCCCATTTTTCAGGAGCTGTTCCCCTCTAGGATCACCTTGGCTGTAGGAGAATATGATGTAGTTCATTTTACCCAAGAATCACTTACACAATACCAGAACACAAGCTTTTAAACATTAGCACACCACTGACAGCAAAACCTGTGTCCTTGAGAGAGAGCCAAAGGTGGATCTTTAAATGCCATATTTCTGATGGACAGATGCTGTGTAAAACACCCCTGTGCATCTTCCCATTTAATCCACAGAATCTGAAGGCTCCAGTTCTGCCTATTCAGATAGGTTTTTCCTTTCATCTTCTCTTTAAATATTTTATTGATTTAGTGTCCATGTGGACGTGAGTGTGTGAGCATGCACCATGATGCTCATGTGAAGGTCAGAGGACAACGTTCATTGTCAGTTTTTTCCTTCTATCGCATGGGTCCTGGGGATTGAACCTGGATCTCAGGCTTGAGGATTTTAGCTGCTGGAGGTTTTATCTGCTGACTCTAGGTGTATTTATTTCTCAATAATTAATCAAATTCCCACTTAGCTGATTTCCCAGCTGGATTGATGAAGAGAAAGATCACTGGTTAATGATCATATAAGCAGTAAAGAAGCTATTTAAAATCAAGTCATTTGACTGCGGCATCTGAGTGGAACAGTCAGAGCTGCTGTGCACACAGACAGGGCATCCTTGATCCAGGCCTTTCATGTCCTCCCCAGGCTTCAATCATTGATCTTTTGGGTCCAAAGATGATGAATATTTGCTCAGTGAAAATTTGTTTAAGGGAAAGTGTGTTGACAAAATGAAGCAAGGTTCTCCAGTGAATATTTGTTCCATGGTATCAAAGCCTTTGACTGTTGACATTTGCTGTGTTTTTGAAGGACAATAAAGAAAACATATTCAATTTGCTTCAAAATGGTAACCAAAATATCTTTGCATGAATATTTTTGTCTGCAGCTTTAAGTATGATTTCTATTTGATACATGGAAAACTGTAAACAATATTTTAAAAGTTTTTTTGACCTGCTATCTTCAAATGTATTGACTGGAAATATTGCCTCTGTTGTTTATATAGTGTGATTTATTATTTTTGCTTTTTCCATTGATTTTGTTCTGTTCAGTAAACATATGATAAACATTAAACAAGAGTTTAATTACAAGTCTGAAAAAACTCTCTTAAGGAATTAGTTACAATCAGCTCTCAGTTCTAAGTAGGACCAATAGAATTCCATACACATAAGGCTGAGCAAACTTTGGGAAAGAGGAGGCAGAAAGAATGTGGGAGTCAAAGGATGGAGCGGTGTACTGAGTGAAACATGGACTTCTGCACATGCCATGGCTATTGTACTCATTAACTCACAGCAGCTGTTGTTGCCAGCACATGATCAAGACAGTCAACATTTGAGCATGGGCTGGGAGAGGGGCTTACAGGGCTCCAACCCCACCTGAGTAGCTATTGGCAGTTGATGGCAGCTGGGGAAGGAAGAGTAAGTTTTACTTGGGGGTGTGGCTACTGTTAGGTTGCCCAAGCTCTCATAGATGGCCCCACAGCCCCTCACATACAAGTAGCACTAATCGGACTCAGTGGGTGAAGAAGACAGAGGTGTAAAGGTGAAGTTGAGAGGACATTTGTAGAGGAGGGTTTGGGGGAGGGATGGGAAAGGTGGGATGTGATCAAAATGCATTGATGAGTGTATATCAAACCAAATTAAACTTAAAAAAAGAATAAATAGAAATACTGCACACCAAATATGACTCTTCTCTGAAAGTAGATTTTTAATAGAGTGGAATTTATTGAGACTCAATATGTTGTCCTCATCCCTGGCAAGATGGCACTTTAGTAATCCTGACTCTCAAAAGTCTGAGACAGGAAGGTTGAAAGTCCAAAGTCAACCTGGTCTACAGGGTAAGCTCCAAGACACCTTGGGGTCCAAAGTGAGACCCTGACTCAAAGTAAAAATAAGAAAAGGGGCGAGGGAGGAGAAGGGAAGGGAATGGGAGGGGAAGAGAGAGAAGGGGAGGGGATAGAGAAGAAAAGAGAAGAGAAGAGAAAAGAGAAAAAACAGGAGGAGGAGGAAGGGAAGGAGGGAAAAAGGGAGGAAACAGGACAAGAAACAAAGGTACTAGAAGATGAATCACATTCCAAGTTCACTCTGGCTTATAACCAAGACACCCACTTTTCAGTTTACAGTGTGAACGATGGCTGTTTTACTCCTGTTGGCACGTGTGCATGCCTCCTTGGCAGCAAATTCTACACATGTGAAATCTTAGAATCCTAGATAACATGGACTGGAACAAGGAACTGGCTGCCTTTACCAACTCCTCAAAACCTTACAACCAAACTTCTCCTGGACCTAAAGGCTACACCCTCCAAAAAGGAGTTACTTCATATTCCATACCTGTGGTTCTCCTTCCTGGTCCAAGATACATCTTCCCAAAGTTGATACCTTTCATCTTGGGATTCTATTTTATACTCTTCTTTCCTAAACCAGGTTTTAACCCTATGAATCTTCTCTTATTTTAGATCAATGGTTATCATTTTTCTTAATGCTGCGACCCTTAAATACAGTTCCTCATGTTGTGATGTTTCCCAACCATAAAATTATTTAATTGCTACTTCTACAACTGTAATTTTGCTACTATTATGGATTATAATGTAAGCATCTGATATGTAGGATATCTGATATTTGACCTCTGTTAAAGGGTCATTCGCTCTCCCCCCACGAAAGGGGTTGTGACCCACTGACTGAGAACCATTGCTTTAGATAGTCCTGATCCTCACAATTGACTGTCTTCCAGATAAATCATGGCAGTAACTATGCCTTCCCATATGTAACCCAGAAACCAGAAACCCTTTGTAACTCACAGTCCAGCATTCTAGCCCTCATCACTTTGCTTTGGAGGGGATCCAGACCTTGGCTCAATTGAAACATTAATTTTGGGGGTCTTCCCAAGAAAGGAACCAGTTCCCTGGTCATGACTTGGCACTCAGGGCAAGCAGTGATGGAGATCTGTTCCTTGTTTTTGAGAGAGATTAGAGTTCAGTGTTGATAGTTTTTTCAAGATTTATTTATTTATTTTATGTATATAAGTATACTATAGCTATCTTCAGACACACCAGAAGAAGGCATCAGATCCCATTACAGATGGTTGTGTGCCACTATGTGGTTGCTGGGACTTGAACTCAGGACCTTTTGAAGAGCAGTTAGTGCTCTTAACTACTGAACCATCCTTCCAGCCCTCAGTGTTGATCTTAAAGACCCCAGAGTTAGAGACCTTGGTTTTCTATTTCTCTTCTACCACTTAGCACCTATAAAATTTTCAATAGGAAAACCAGCTTTGCCCCTCAGTTTCCCCATCTGCACAAAAGAGATTATCATAATGCAAACCCCACAGGCCAGCTCTGTGTAGTAAGTTAATTTTATACTCACCATTCATAAGATACTTAGTACCTACCACATGACTGTGTTCCTTTCCATCAATACCTTTTCTAGATTCTAAACAGCCCTCTGTGTTATCATGGATAACAACATTGTGACCTCAGATGTTTCGACACACAAGTGAGTGATTATAGTTTCAGAATAACGCCCTCTTGATACACAATGCAGGGCAGATGAGATTAGATAGGATAAGCTTGTTTTACCTTAGCCCCATACAGATACCACTCAGTGCGATGAGGCACCACAGAAATAATTTCATAAATATCATTCTGTGTTCCTTTATAGTTAGTTAAATCATGCTGTGAAAGGAGGCATTAAAGAGACTCAAAAAAAAAAAAAAAAGAAGAAGAAGAAGTTACATACACAGCTCCTAGAAACTGGAAACATGCCTTGACATGTTATCACAAAAATATCTACATTCAAACTCAAGTCCTCTGGGTTTTTAACAGCTGGGCCCTGTATCCAGCCTTGTCATTGTATTTAAAGACTTGGAAAGGGGCTTCTTGGTGCTTGCCTGGAATGAAGAACACTGGAGGAGTCTTGCTCTGTGCCAAGATTTTTCAGGACCTGAATCCATGCTTTCCTTTAGAATACTTGCTACACCCTCTTCTGATGGTGCTGCGAAATGCAACCTCAGGCCCTTTGGCTCCACTTTCTTCCTTGCTAGCACTATAGCTCATGACATTTTGGCCACACTCATAGATGACTACCAGGGGACTTATAAAATTTCTACTATTATTTCTAAGACATTATGCATTTAAACAATTCAATCTTCTTTGAAACTAATAGTTCTCATCAGTATCTTCAAGTATTCTGTGAAGTGGGTCCTTTAGCTTCTTTGGCTACTCTCAAGTTTCTCTTTGAGCCTCACATCTGGTCTCTGGATTTCCTCATATTCAACCCCACCCCAACCCTGCCTCTGTGATCTTGAGGGCTGGAAGGTCCTGGAATTTGATTCTGATCTCACATAGCAGCTGCCGTACCATGTGCCATACCAGGGATTCTAACCCATCTTTTCCCTGAAAGCTTGCCAGTCTGTCTTTCTGTCTTCTCCATTTATGTGTGTGTTCCTTGTGAATGTGAGTGCACATATATGGAGGTGTGCATTTGTGTAAAAGTTCTTATTCAAATGTGTGTGCATGCATGTGGAAGACAGCTTTGTCCCTCAAGTGTTGTTCCCAATAAGCTGTCCATCATCTTTCATTTATTTATTTATTTATTTATTTACTTACTTACTTACTTACTTACTTATTTATAGACAGGTTCTCTTACTACCATAGAACTTGTCAAGTAGCTAAGCTAGCTGGCCAGTGAACTCCAGTAATTTGTTGTCTCTGCTTTCCTAGTATTTGGGTTATAAGCACATTCCACCATGTTTAGCTTTTTTCTTTTTGTGTGTGCATTCTGGGGATCTGAAGGTTCTTGTGCTTATCTTTTCTGACTGAGCCTTCTCCTCAGCCCTCACCTTACCCATTTCTGGCTGACAATCCTGTTCTCTTGTTCGCCTGGGTTTAAAATTTGGAGTTAATACTGAGAACTTTGTTCTCATGCTACACATTGAGCCTCTGCTATAGTAACTCAGATTCATGCCATTTCCACCACCTTATCACTACTGTCTAGACTTTTTTGTTATGTGCATTAAGTATACATTAAAAATAACCTATCAGCTCCAAGGCGTTTTTAACATGGGATCCAAATAACCTCTAGAAGGCCCCCACAGATGACTGCTAATGGACTTAGAAAACATTTCTAAGACATTGTGCATTTATGCAATATAAATTTCTTTTAAATCGTTTTCATCAGTATCTTTAAGTATTCTGTGCATCTGGTTCTTTGGCTACTTGGTTTGTCTTTCTTCCACCCTTCACCCTTTTTCTACTCTTTCAACTCCTCATCACTAGATAAGAAAGAAGAAAAGATATACAGGAAAAGAAATAAGTCCCTGAATAAAGTCAGGGGTCAGAAAGGGGTCAACGTTACCATTAGACAACTTCCTGCCGATTCCTTGGGGCAAGTTTGATCTTTGCCGTCATGCTAATCTTCTTGTTGTTGTTTCCTCTTTGCACATGACTGTGGACGGATACTTATCCTGCTACATGGTATTCGCAGTGGAGTATCTGCTATTAGGCAGTAGGAGAAGAGGTGGAGCTGGGAGAAGAAGAGAGGAAGGGGAGGAGAGAAAAAGGAAGGGAGGACGACTGGAGAGGAGGAGTGAGAGACGACTGGAGGAGAGAGAGGTGGAGGGACAATGGAGGAGAAGGACGTGGCCTGGAAAACTGCAAATTATAGGGGATCTCATAGGTAGGGAATAAAATAGGGTAGTGGTCAATCTGCCCAATCTAAGCGAGTAGTTTGTATTCAGAATTATTGAGTTGTGTTTTCTTTGGTCGGTCCTATTTGGGTTGGAGATTTACTACAACACATGACTACTTAACAAACCATGACCAAGAACAACCAACAACAACCAACAACCAACCAACAATCCACCACACCTCTCAGGGTCCAAGCACTCATATGTCTTCTGAAAACTCCTCAGAATTTCAAATATCACACACTCACAGAAACTATCTGTAGCTGGCAAAATCATGCCCCTGAAAGAGCACAAGGCAAATCATAGTCAGCTGCTGTAGACTACCTGAGATTAAACAAAAGCAAAAGCACATTCTTATAATATTTCTGTGTTTTTAAGAAAACTAAGAGCCTAAAATTGTCACTACATTCCCCCTCCTTTCTGTTTAAGCCATCAACAGTGCTGAGTGTAGCAGGAAACTATAAACAGAGACAATTTCAATAAAATGAGCACTGTTTGGATCATTGGCCAAGGTTTTTAGGAGACCTCTCTTGCTCTGTCTACTGGTGTGGCTTTGACTTTGCTATAGGGAAATAGTAGCAGCTGAGCAATCCTATCATCTGCTTTAAATTGAATCTTTCTTTTTTATTTATTTACTTTTTATTGGTTATTTATTTACATTTCAAATGTTATTGCCTTTCCAGGTTTCTCCTCCACAAACCCCCATCCAGTCCCCACTCCCCCTGCTTTCCCACTCAATCACTCCCACCTCACTGCCCTAGCTTTCCCCTACACTGGGTCATCGAGCCTTCACAAAACCAAGGACCTCCCCTCCCACTGATGCCAGATAAGACCATCCTCCGCTACGTATGCGGCTGGAGCCAGGGGTCCCTCCATGTGTATTCTTTGGTTGGTGGTTCAGTTCCTGGGATGAGGGGGGGGGAGAGGGTGAAATCTGGTTGGTTGATAATGTTGTTCTTCCTATGGGATTGCAAACTCCTTCAGTTACTTTAGTCTTTCCTTTAACTCCTCTCCATTGGGGTCCCTGTGCTCAGTCTTATGGTTGGGTGCAAGCATCCACATACAGATTGGTCAGGCTCTGGCAGAGCCTCTCAGGGGACAGCCATACCAGGCTCCTGTTAGCAAGCACTTCTTGGCATCAGCAATAGTGTCTGGGTTTGGTAGCTGCATATAGGATGGATCCCCAGGTAGGGCAGTCTCTGGACGGCCTTTCCTTCAGTCTCTGCTCCACTGTATTTCCTTTAGACAGGAGCAATTCTGGGTTAAACTTTTTGACTTTAACCCCTCCCTCAACCAGTGCCTAATCTCTGGATAAGGTCTCTACAGGTGTTCTCTCCCCTTTGTTGGGTGAGTATTTCAGCTAATGTCATCCCTACTGGGTTGAATTTCTCTTTTTATATAAGCCATAATTTTAATTTCCCCTTTGAAATCTTCATCTGTAACTCCTGGATACACAATGAATCTTTGGGAAGTCAATCTACTCCTTCCCAATATTATCTCTACTGTCCCTGTGGGCAAAGGACTATAAACTCCAGTTATTTTATAACATTGAACTTTTGGGGACAGAGTAAGATGTTTATCAGTGATCAAGTCTAGAGCAGCACTGCCTGCTCTAGGTCTCCAATACCTCATTAAGATTTCCTGCTGCTTGTTATTTCCTGGCGGACAAGCTCATATTTTTTGCTTTGGGGCCTCAAGGAAGGCCTCCAAGGCTGTTTCCTGATGGTAAGAAATTTTCTCTGTTATCTCTCTTGAACTTAAATTCATTGGTCCAATGGCAACCCTTGTCACATCACCTGCACACTCCTGAGAGCCTAGGTCTTCTTTCTGGTTTATAGATAGAAAAAGATGCTTTGTTCATAATTTCGTGGCAAATGACCATATTTTCCACGATTATAACACCGAGCGTTTTGAGATCTAAGGCCTTTAGTAGCTTGGTTACAGTCTTTCTGCAATTACCTATTTCTCAAAATTGAAGCAAAGGAAATTTTCATATTGGAGACCTTTTGCTATATCTTGACCTTTGATATCTGAGGTACAAGCTAGACCCAATATTGGCTATACTCCATATCTACTCATATATAAATATTGCCTGTGCCTTTAATGGTCTAGTAACTTTTTTATATTTGGTATTCAAATTTTCATATGCCCTTGTCTCTAGCAACACCCATCTTGTGTCAGGGTCTGATATGGCTTTGTTTACTGCTGAGAATAATCTTTGTTTAAAAAAAAATCAGTGAAGGCTTCTCCAGAGCCTTGTGTAATCTTTGTAAACAAGGTGGATTTTTTTTCAACTTTGTCCCAAGCTGCTAAGTGGTGCCCTATAGTGGTGTTATCAAATTGACTCTGCTCTTGTATATCAGAGTACTGCCTTTTACCCAGCAACTGACCTTTTCCTATATTCATTCCCCTTGCTCTATTTCACTGTTCTATATCTGTGGCTTCTTCTCTCCATCATGTTAACCATTGCAACTGTGGACTGAGATATTTGAGGAGCCATTGTTCAATTTACCATGACCATTCATGCCCCCAACTTTGTGAAGAGCCTCTGTCTTTAACAGTCTTCTCCGACAATCCAAGCAATTATTTCTTAGTCAGCATTCTTACCTAGCCAATCTCCTGCTAAATTTATGAGAACTTCCTCTTGCTTATCAGTTGCTTATCAGTTCAGTGCATTATCTGCACCCAGCCTTGAAGGTTTTCAGCCAACAAAAAGAAATTCAGTTATCTCTCTCATCTCATTTCTAGTCTCTCCCAGTTTGGTCATGCTAAGTCACTACTGATACACTGAACCTCTTAACTCTACATCCTTCACACTGCTGCCAGGTCAAGAATATCCTCTTATTTTACCTCACGCCTCCCTATTGCTGAAGTCCCCTCCCTAGTATGAAGTAATGGGATAATCTTCTTGTACACCATGTAAAGACTGTATTTTTATTATTCAAAGGTTGATTTCTGTATGCTCGCAGAGAGTTGAGTACAGGCCTGACCTTGATATTGTTATTTTTATGAAGCATCACTTGTATCTGTGTTTCGTAAATATTCTTCTTCATCATCTTCAGATTGATTCAATAAAGAGCTGATGACCTATAGCAGGGCAGGAGAGGAAAGTGGGATATTTTGGCATAGATAGGAATTCTGGGAAAGAATCAGGTGTGGGAGATTCACCAGCCAAACACAGAGGAAGGAACAGGTACCAAGGCTGAAGGAGAGGTAACAGGCCATGTGGCAAACTTAGGTTAGAGTAAATGGGTTATTAAGTTATACAAGCTAGTCTGGAACAAACCTAAGCTATAAGGCCTAGGCTTCATAGATAAATAGAAGTCTCTATGTCCTTATTTGGAAGCTGGCAGATGAAGACAGTCCAGTACTATTGAATCCCCATCACTTATCATCTACAAGGTTTTCCTTAAAGAAGACTTTAGTCACTTTGATTCAGGGTGTATCATATATTATTTCTATTCCTCCTTTGGTAGAAGAGGAGTAAACATTCTGAGAACAAAGTTTCTTATATACAGCTCCCAGCGTTTGACAAAGCTCCTGAATGGAACATTCTCTCTTATGTCTTTACCCAGAAACCAATTCTGGACCTTTTAAAGGTACTGTGGCCTTCATACCTGTACTTTGTCTGCCATCCAACAGTAGCTGTTATGGAATGTATTCTATTGTGTCACAAAAGAAAAATGTATGAAGGAGAATGATTCTTTTACTTGATGAAAAATTATTTTTATTTCAATCACTTCAAAGCAACAAAGATATTTTCATTTATAGAAAAGTCTAAAAGAGGAGCAATACAGAAAATCTTAATATTGCCAGTGCTGAGTCTTGTAGGTTGATCAAAGAAAGAGGGTCAATCAAGGATGAATTGAGGCCTTGCTAACAGCAGGGAGATCCAGCCTCTGCAGTCTGAATCTTGAACTACCATGCAAAAAGCATACTTATTAATTGTTACACAAAAGTTGGGGTTTTTTTGGGGGGGGTAAAACAAGTTCCTCATACCAAAGCCCCTAGTCTAATCTATGTGTTTTGTGAAGGAAAAACATACCCGTAGCTTCAGTCCTTATTACCCACTATTTGCAGTACCCAATAGTGCAAGACATTCCAGGTTGTGCCTGGACCATCTTGTGACCAAAGTCATGATGCAAAGTTTGTAAAGGCTCCTTTAGAAAAACAGCTCTATAGATAACAGAAAACAATCACAATTTTCTACAAGGATTTCTTCAAAATCAAAATACCTGTAGAAAACAACTACTCATGCTGATGTCTACACTAAATACAGTGGAGAGACAATCGCTTCACTCTAATGTTTGCTCTGGATACAATCATTCTACTAGAATTCCTACTACAAATATTCATTTCTTTTTTATGCATACAGATATTTGTCTGCATGTGTGTATGTGTATCGCATATATGCACTGCTTGCAGAGGCAAGAGAGGACGCCAAGTCCCCTGGAACTAGAGCCTCTGGTGGGTGTTGAGAATCAAACCTGGGCTCTCTGGAAGAGCAGCCAGTGCTCTTAATCACTGAGCGATCTCTCCAAACCTAATGTAGGAATATTCAAAGAGGAAAAAGTGCTAATTCACAGAGAAGAGGCTGCTGCTGTTTGTTATATTGAGTTGGAAATCTTCTTCCCCTGTATCCTGAATGGCTTTGGTCAAAGCGCTCAGGCAAGTTCTCACAAGTTCCTCCTCAGAATCTCCAGTGGAGCCTGTGATTGACAGGAAGCTCTTCCATGGTCTTCTCCACTTAATTCTCCTTTTGGCATTAGCTACATTTATCTTTCCTCTAGAAATAATATTTTGTGTATGATTTTTTCCATACCCCCTTTCTTACCCACCTCTCTGTGACAGGAAGAAGGACTGACTTTGCTGAGTTGTTGCTACTTCCTGTACTCTTGATACTTTTTATTCTAATTCTTGAGTTGGATGAGCATGATAGTAGATGTCTGTCCTTAATCTCAACATTTGAGAGCAAAGACAGATCTCTGAATTCTAGGCCAGCCAAGGCAACACAGAGAGCCACCAGTATTATTTATATCCTCTGCTTTTTACTTCTGTGATACTGTGGTCACATCTTTACACATATGTCCTAAGGATGCTTCAACCTCCTGCGACCCAGACTGAGTTCATTTTCTTAGAGCCTTGTCTTCCCCAAGTGCCCCCATACCCATGAGTGCTGTCACTAGGGGCTTCAACAGAAGCATTGTTAATATTATTCATCTCTCCAGCAAACACAGTGTATACTTCCTATTAATAAGTACTTTAGCCATTAATCCATTTCCCCAGATTCCCCAAGTAAGTCCATGTTTACTCTAATTACACAATTCTTGCTCTTTAAAAAATATGTTCATAGGACTCTTGGTTTTTTTAAACATTACTTTTGCTTAAGAGGCATAAATTTTCTTATACTTTTAAAATTTTCAATACAAAGATTTATTTTTATTATTTTTAATAGTGCCTGTGGAGTGTGGTGTATGTCTCCTTTATTTGTCTAAAATCTGTCCTGTTCTCTCTAGCTCCATTGTGAAGGATTAAACCCAGGCTTCCTCACTTTCCTACTTGGACAATTGAGTCTTCTGATGGGTCTAGCCTTCTTCTAGTCTTGTCCTACTCCAACCCCACACTGTCTCAAGATTTGATGTCCAGAATTATCCTGTATCCAATGCCTCTTACTGCCAGTCTCCCTTCACAGACCCCCACTACTGGTTGAATTGGTTCGTGTCTCCATTACAGAATCAAAGCAACACAGTAAACTGAGCCTAATGTGGACAGTTGGGCCAGGCTTGCATATAGCTACACACACACACACACACACACACACACACACACACACACACACACACTACTCCATGGGTATTATTAAAAATAACAAAATTAATCTTTGTATTGAAAAATTTTAAAGTGTGAGGTCTCTGAAACAAAAGTAATATTTAAAAAAACAAGAGTCCTATGAATATATTTTACTAATTTTAAAAGAACAAGAATTGTATAATTAGAGTAAACACTGACTGACTTGGGGAGTCTTAGGAGATAAATTAATAGTTAAAGTACTTGTCATGACGTTTGAAGATCAGGGTATGAATCATATTTCCAAGAACCTATGTAAATGTCAAGTGGGTATGTTAGCCTACCTCTGTGTCAACCTCAGAAGGCAAAGGAGGAGGTTCATACCATATTTTCATATTGGTGAGCTAGGAATTTGATTGAAAGCCCCTACGTCATTGCACAAGATGGAGGAGTGAACAAGGATGATTGCCAACATCAGATCTGGGCCTCCACATACATACGCATCCATGTATGTACCTGCTTATCCACACACACATGGAAACATATATAACACAGGCACAGCATACACATGTAAAAATAGAAAAAGAAAATGTAGATATATTTTTTAAAAAATAATTTTGGATAGTTCCTAATTCATCATTTCAAAAAGAGTCAAGAACAAAAGAAAAAAATATGAGTTTAAGAAAAAGAAAACTAGACAATAAGGAATTCTGGGTAAATATAGTAGCTTGAGAAACTATGTCATTAAATCCCCCAATACCTTATGACGAGAATAAAACTTAGATGGATGAGTAAAATATTCAATAGTAACAAGTCAGGGAAGAAAGCATAACCTTATGCTTTAACCTAAAAAAAAAAAACCCACCATTTTTAAAAAATGTTTTAATGGTAAGGAAAAAAAACATGCAGAAAATTTGAGTCGAGGGCATTCCTGGATGGCACCCAGCCCTGCCCTGCTTCTCAGCAGCTCACTTCACAGAGCAGGGAACCCTGCCTAAAATTTTTCATCACTATTATTTGGTGTGTAAGAGACAGAGCAGCAGTTGTGTGTGTACAGTTCTTGCTGCTTTCACACACTTTGTGATTTGGAGACAGCATAGTTTGTTTTCTTACAGTTCTGGGTGAAATGGTCCAAAATCTATCTTCCCAAGGTAAAATCAAGGTTTCTACAGAGCCTTACTCCCTCTGGTGGACCCAAGGAACGCTGAATTCCTTCGTCTCTTCCAGCTGCTGGAAAGCACTTGCCTTCTTTTGACTCTTGGTCCCTCCCTCCATCTTCAAAGCATATGGCTCCAAGATCATCCCTCCCGCACTGTCCTCCCCCTCTGATTCTTCCCTCATGAGGATCTTCTAAAAGCCGTGCTGGGTGCTTCAGGCACCTTCTCCACCTCAGGATCTTTACCTTAATCACATCAACAAAGCCCCCCTTGCCATGCAATACTTACAAATTAGGAGATTAGATAAGGGTATCTCTAGGGAGTATTATCCTGTCTGCAACTAAATGTAATGATACTTCTGGGGAGTGAGCGAGCTAGCCTCTGCAAAGCTATATTCGGCGTCAGCCAAGCTCTCTTTCACCCCCATGTTGGACTGTTTTGCAAAACATAAAGTGGGTTAAATGCAATTTCTTGCACTGAAGTGGCAAGGGTGAAGAAACATCAAAAAAGAAAAGAAGTCTACTACGGCAGCTCTGAGATCACTTTTACATCCTTAGGTCAAGGATCTAAGGGTAAATCTTTTCAGAAGAATGTACAGTCAGTCAGAGAAGCTGACTCGTGACTGCTTCAAGCAGAACTTAGTAAATGGGATGCGGGTGTGATCAGCATGTCCATGTGTGTAATGTTAACAAATAAAAGAAAAAATTAAAAGCTAGATTAAATTATAAGTTCAATAAAACAAGCATTCACGGAAGAAATTCTTGAAATGTTCAAGAATTAAAGAACAGAGGCTGGAGAAATAGCTCAGTGGTTAGAAGTGCTTATTGCTCTTACAGAAGACCAGAGTTCAGTGTCCAATATACACACACAGCAGCTCACAGCCACCTGTAACTCCATAGCCAGGCAATCTGATGTTCTATTCTGGCTTCTGAGGGCTCTTGCACATACGTGGTACACACAAATTCACACAGGCACACAAACATGCATATCAGATAATAAATAAATAAATTTTAAAATTCACAGATGGTGAGCAGAACAACGCCATTGCAGGCTTTTCAAGTAAATTAGAAATGGCAAGAAACAAACGGAACTGTAACTGGTTTCATGGATAGAAGTCATAGTGAGTTTGTACACACACAAACACACACATACAAATATACAAACACACATATATGGCATGAAAGCAATTAGAGTTTGTGCACACACAAACATGCACACACACACACACACACACACACATGGCATGCAAGCAATTAGTAGGAAATCAAAAGGACAATTCAAAATAAGTCTGATTGCTCTCTGGATGGTAGAAAGCCCAAGAAATGAAACCAAAAGAAAAATTCAGAGGTAGAATTTTTAAAAATTCCATAAGTGGAAAACTGAACCTTCACATTGAAATGATAAATGAAACACCAATAAAATAAAACGAGACAAGAGGACAGTTCTAGTTAGTGGAAGAATCATTCAAGCACACCAAAAGAAATCTGTTGAAATTTGCATCTATAATAAAAGTGTATTATTAGTTATGTGTATATAACATTTCTTTGTGTCATAAATGATATAAACATGCTTATATAATTGCTTATGCAATTAATATACATTATTATTACATTTTATATGTATGTATGTATGTGTGTGTATGTTTGTATGTATGTATGTATGTATGTATGTATGTATGTATGTATTTGAGACAAGGTTTCAGGATGTAGTCCTGGCTGTCCTGGACCTCAATATGCAGACCTGGCTGGCCACAAACTCCCTGAGATCCATCTGCCTCTGGCTCCTGACTACCAACATTAAAACCATGCACCATTGCGTGGCTGCACACACAACATTTAAAATTACTTTTTCTGAGGCACGTTCTTGGTAAATATTGGCCTCAAATTACGATCCTCCTGCCTTCACCATCTGAGTACTACAATCACAAGTATGACCCTTCACACGTGGCTATTTTGTAATATTTATTATTGCTCTTATTAAGTTATGCATGTATATATGAAGAAATATACAGCATATATATGTAGCATGTATATATGAAGAAATACAGCATATATAAATGACTACAGATATATAAATGTGTTGTTTAACTTTGTATGTATAAAGTATTTAGATTACACCATTTTGGTAAATCATCATGTGCTGTTTGAACTCACTGAGAAGCTGGCTCTGGAAGTAGGGTTGGTTCTTCTCCCCTGGCTACCTCAGTAGGGCTTCTGCTAGTTGTTTTGAGAAACCAATTTGACGTTTCTAGCATCTTTGTCTCAAGTGTCCTTCAAGGACCCTTGTTTAGAGGTGGGCTGGCTCCCTGTAACTCAGTAATAGAGGGGGAAAGAATAGCAAAACAGTCCAAGAGCAAACATACTGTCCTTGAAAGCCGGTTGCTAGAAGGTAAACCATTTCCAACACAGGGAGCTACTGTTTACCCCATGACATAAAGGGGGCAATAGTTAAAAGAAAAATAAGTTGGACATTCAGCCATGGGAAGCTCATCCATGGGGTGTGGAAAGGGCTCTGTCTATCAGGAATGTCAACCCATTGCCCCCAGTGTCCCAGACAGTTTCTACTGGGTATTTCTAAGACCTTGCTTGGTTTTGCTAACGTTATCTGTTCTTTTTCTTGGAAGTCACACAGCAGGACAGACTCTTTTTGTCAGACACCCTGACTACCTCAGTAGGGTTTCTCAGGTAGCTTCTGCTAGTTGTTTTGAGAATCCAATTTGATGTTATTTTGCTATCATCTCTGTCTGTCTGTCTACTCCCTTATGTTTGCATGTTTGCTATTTATTCTTTTACTTTTGACTTGCTATATATTAGTAAACTTACACATCCCAAACCAAAAGTATGGTCATTCTCTGGACCATACAAAACATCGATTTACCTTAAATGTCATGATTACTCTATGTACTTTTGAAGAGAAAGACAATCATTTGTGATTAAGGAACTTCCCTTTTCTTAGGTATTTGCTTTTTTTTTTTTCTTATGATGAATGGGTGTTGACATTTATTAAGTACTTCATGTGTACTTCCTGAGATGGTCATGATCTTTTACTTTGATCTGCTCACGTTGTGTCTCTCATGATTTGGTTTCCTAATTTTACGTGGGTCTTGCTTTCCTGGAAAAGCTCATCTTACTGATGATCCTTAGAATGTTGCATGTGTGATTTTTTTTCAAAACTGTATTTTTCAACTAGTGATGTTGACCTATAACTTTGCTCTTTTGTAGTGTGGTTTTGGTATCAATATTAGGACAAGCTTGGAACATGAGTTATCTGTTTTCCAGAAAGAGTGTCTGCCTTGAATATTTGGTAGAGCTAGTAACAGGCAGGGAGTTTTGTTTTGTTTTTGACACAAATTGGAGTTTATAATTCTGATCTTATTTCTTTAATAGTAAAGAAAATTTCTCTTTCTTCTTGGGTTAGTTATATTTTCTATGTAGTTACTGCTTTGCCTTAATTCTCAAGTGTATTGCAATAGAATTGTCCAGGATATCATCTCTTCTTTAAAACCGTTACAGCTGCTGAAGGCACATAACTCTTAAAAACAGGTTTTATTTATTCTTGTTTTATATTTCTGGGTGTTTTGCCTGCTTGTGTGTCTGTGAAGCATCTTCAGTGCTTCAGTGGGTGCCGTGTCTGAGGAGGCTGGCAGGGGACTGTCTTCTGTAACTAGACTTAAAGGTGGTTGTGATCCTCCATGTGAGTCCTGGGAACCAAATTGGCCCCCTTTTCAAAACCCAGGTCCTCTTCAAGAGTAGCAAGTGCTCTTAACTACTGAGCCATCTCTCCAGCCCTGGGAGATAGCTTTTTTCATTCTTTTATATATATACATATACATATACATACATATAATATACATATACATGTATATATACATATATATATATTTTTTCAAATTGTAATTTATACTCATTCACACAGGGGTTATAAACACAAAAAGGCAGGACATGGGGAAGGGGATGACACTGGAGCATGGGTGTTCAGGGGAATACAGATATCTTTCAGAACAGGGTATCGGCTGGGTGAGGGTTCAGGTGACAGGTCACTATGACTCTGCCTATGATTCACTTGTCCTTATCTAAGTTGGTATTATCTGCCAAGGCTACCTATTTACAAGGTCTATGACTACTCAGGCTGGTAAATTGTCACAAAAACTGCCTGTTTACAATAGCTTATAGCCATCTGTTTCAGTGCTTATCCACAGAGACCCAAGACTTGGTGTTAGTATACATGTATGACAGGCCTATTGTTGACTTTAGGCCTATAGCTGATTTTATGCCTTCAGTGTGTAAGCAGGGCTGCCCCTGACATCTCCTCCCTTCTCTAAGTATAGAAGGGCTACAGCAATTCTAATCTTGCAAAGGCAGGGATAGAGGCCTGACCTCCAGTAATTGAAGGGGACCTTGTAATGGCTCTGGTCCCCCTGTTGTTGTCCAGTGAGGCATGAGGGCCATACCTGTCCCGATGTCTTTTTCCTGGAGAGGGGATACTTTTGACATCAACCTCTATGCAGTCAGGCTTGTCCCTCAAGGAAC
>NW_021604651.1:6887847-6888718 GCF_004785775.1 Grammomys surdaster
TGTTGTTGTCCAGTGAGGCATGAGGGCCATACCTGTCCCGATGTCTTTTTCCTGGAGAGGGGATACTTTTGACATCAACCTCTATGCAGTCAGGCTTGTCCCTCAGGGAACCCAGAGAGATATTTTTAACTTTTATTGATATTCCCTAGCCTCACAGCCTAAGCAAGAATTCAGATTGCCAGTCAGAGGGGGTTCTGGGTGGCCCCTCTCTGCTTGGTCTAGGGGCAGAAATCCTCTCTTTTTGGTTGGGTGGAGATGGGTTTTGGGAACACCCTGGATAGAGTAACAACCTCATCTTGAGTCTAGTGGTCCTCCATAGCTAACTTATGATAATGTATCTGAATAGGTATTGCTACCAAATTATTTATCTGTTGTTTCAGAGATAGTCTGCCTATTTGAGGCCCAGGGATCAGAAGAAATAAGCAAAAAGAACCCAAATAATGGTCCCAAGATGAGAGGAGGTAGGGTTGACAACCCTGGAGAGGTTGAAAACCAATTCCTGTACCAGCTCTCATTTTTCTCTTTCTCTGTCTTTTCTCAGGGCCTTCTCTTACCTTTTTCATGCTCTCTTTAACCATCCCTGTCTTGTCTATGTAAAAGCTTTTTTCATTCTTGATATCAGATTTTCTTCTCTTTTTCTTACATTTATCAATAATTTGCTGATTCTAATTAGTCTTTTCAGAGTCAACTTTTAGTTTTGTTAGCTTCTCCCAATATATGTTTATTTTATACTCAAACAAGTTTCAGATTTCTCCTATTTTATTTGGGTTTAGTTTGTAAATAATTTTTAAAATTATGAAAGGTGATCTCTGGACAGTCTAGAGTCTCTCTCTCTCTCTCTCTCTCTCTCTCTCTCTCTCTCTCTCTCTCT
>NW_021604651.1:6888728-6929395 GCF_004785775.1 Grammomys surdaster
TCTCTCTCTCTCTCTCTCTCTCTCTCTCTCTCTCTCTCTCTCTCTCTCCCTTCTTCCCTCCCTTCCTCCCCTCCCCCCCACACATACATACACACATACAATTTAACTTTTTATTGATTCTTTGTGAATTTCACACTAAATACCCCAATCCCACTCATCTTCCCATTCCCTTGTACCCACTTTCTGCTCCACTGTGGTGACCAGGGAGGTGTAGGGCCTACTCTCCCAAGTGCTGCAGCTAATGAGGAACAGAAACACCTCTTCCACTCTTGTGATCCTGGGGACACCTCTACTATCTGCTGCAGGTGACAAGGGGGGAGGGAGGAGAGGGCATCATTCCCTTGCTCATGCCACTACAAGGAGGACAAGTTACAGGGCCAGCTCTCCTGCCTACTGCAGACTGTGTGTGTGTGTGTGTGTGTGTGTGTGTGTGTGTGTGTGTGTGTAGTGTCTCTTGAACTCTTTTTTTAAATGCCAGCACAGTTCTCTTTTTTTTTTAATGTATATGAGCACACTGTCACTGTTACTGTGGCTGTCTTCAGACACACCAGAAGAGGGCATCAGATCTCATTACAGATGGCTGTGAGCCACCATGTGGCTGCTGGGAATTGAACTCAGGACCTCTTGAAGAGCAGTTAGTGCTCTTAACCACTGAGCCAGCTCTCCAGCCCCCTTGAACTCTTTATCATTATTATTATTTAAACTATTTACTAACTTGTTTGTTTGTGTTTTGGGGGTGGTGTGAGTGCCACAGTGCATGTGTGGAGGTCAGGGAATAACTTGCAGGAATCAGTACTCTTTCTCTATCATGTGGGTCCTAGGGATCAAACTCGGTCATCAGTCTTAACAGTAAGTTCTTTTATCCACTAAGCCATCTTACTGGCTCCTCTCCGACCATCAGCAGGTTTTATCAATAGTCCTCTCATGTGATGTTGCAGACGTTTCAGAACCAAGTTTGTTTGGTCCCCTCACTTGGCATGGCTTCATTTCTGTACTTCTTTTGAATCAGCAATTACAGAGCTAAGGCAGATGCTCAGTGAAGACAACAGCTCTTCCTCTTGCTGAGAAGAACAGCAAAGACGTCGTGGTTCCACTACTCCCCTGTGCATGATAGATTTGGGTGCACACATGCATGCTCTGGTGTGTGTACCTACATACAAAATGTTCAGCAGTGCCATGTGTACTTATTAACCTCTACTTAAGTTAGGATAAACTATTATTCAAAGAGTCATGCTAATCTATACTCTTATTATTAATAGTGTTTTAGGGTTTCCATTGATCTCTGTGGTTACCAACACTTTTCAAAATCATCTTTCCTCATTTTAACCATTCTTTGAGCACACAATAGTGTAGCGGCATATTTTCCCGAAAGTTGGGAGGAGCTAAAGTGGAATGAGTAAGGAGAGGAAGAGGAGGAGTAAGGAGAGGAAGAGGAGGAGTAAGGAGAGGAAGAGGAGGAGCAAGAGGAGGAGCAAGAGAGGGCGAAAGGACCAGAGAGAGGGGAACATGGCAGTGGATGTGAGTGTGTCTCTAGTAGTCAAAGGTAGTTGATATATCTAGGTTGGGTATTGGGTTACGCCTCTAATTGTGTGAGTAACTTGTTATTTGAGCATTATCAAATATATAAAGCTATTGAATAATCTTTAAACATTAGAGTCTCATTTCTACCAGGTACTGCATGGATGGCGGGATGGTCTGGGCTTAGCCCAGCCTTTTGGAGACAGCGTGGGAGATTGGCAGAGTCATCTCCCATGCTGGAGTCTCATGGGTGGCAGGGCCAGTGTCTCTGGCTGCCTGAGCTGGCAACTTGAGCTGGCGACAGTGGCAACGGAGTATTCCCAGGCCTAGGCTAGTTGAGAAGATGGCAGCTGATTTAAGAACAAGCCAGATCGGGTGCTGCTGATTTTAAAATATTACCACAACACAGTAGTCTCTAAGCACTTAGTTCGAATTTCCCTGACTCCAAATGAAGTTTGTCTTTATTTTATATGTTTATTCATTGACCATTTAGATTTTCCCTTTTTTATGTGTGAAATGTTTTTTCAACCTCTCATTCAAATTTGCCAAACATTTGTCTTTTATAACTTGTTCGTTATAATCTGGACATGGGTCCTTATCAGTTTTGATCTCAACTGGCAATCCTTACAAATATCTCTCTCTCTCTCTCTCTCTCTCTCTCTCTCTCTCTCTCTCTCTGTGTGTGTGTGTGTGTGTGTGTGTGTGTGTGTGTATGTATACACTTTTAAAAATATCTTACATTGGGTGGTAAAGAAATGACTTAGTCATTAAGAGCACTGGCTGCTCTTCCTGAGGACCTAGGTTGGTTCAATTCCCAGAACCAACATGGCAGCTCACATCTGTCTGTAACTCTACTTCCAGGGGATCTGGCATTCCCACAGAGACATACATGTAGGCAAAACATCAATTCACATGAAATAAAAAATAAATAAATCATTTTTTTAAAAAGCTCTTACATCTTGTATTCTCTGGTATGTCTAGTATCTGAAGTCTATGATTCTACTGTGGCATTTTCTCCTGGTGGCTCTTTCTCATGACAATTTATTTTCCTAAGTTGTGGGTTAGAGCAGTTCATTCACAATGGTTATTCTCTGAGACTCAGGCTCAAGTTATGTTCCCTCAGATGAGACTTCTGCCTGCATTTTGCAGGTTACTGAGTGAAAGAATTACCATTGTAAGGTCATTTCGTTTTTCTTTCACATCAACAGTTTTAAAAACAATTCCAAAGTTACAGAGAAATTGCAAGGATTGGTCAAAGAATATTTTTCCTCAACTATCTGAGAGTAAATGGTCAAGCTGATACTCTCTCGTATCCACTTTCTTCTGTACAACCTGAACCCAGGACCTCTTTATATAAACACAATGCACCTATCCTTTAAGAGTTTTATAGAATAGGCTGGTTGTTTTTTTTTCCAGAATATCCACATTGTGTGTTGCATGTCTTCTCCTGTTGTAATTTAGAAACAAACAAGACAAATGGTGCAGATTAGGGTTGAGGGTGAGCTCAGAGAGTCGGATGGTAGCTTGAAGGAATACCTTCCTTCAAAAGTAAGAGCTGTAAATGAGAGGGGGGGGTGGTAGTTGAGGAAACCATGTCCCTTGACCTCACTCTTCAGAGCCAAACTTCTTCAAAGACAACCCTACTCTACTTCCTCCTTACCCACTCACTCGGCTCGCTCCACACTTTAGAAAGTCCCCATTTAAAGGTTACCAGCAACCTTTAAAACATCAAGTCCTACAGCTACTTCTTGCAACCTGGTAGTCTTGGCACTGACAGTTTTTCAAGTGAATTCCAGACGTCACACACGCTCCTTGAAATTGGTGACTTTTTTCTTAGCTACAGCAAGTGATGACCTCTTCAGAGTCGGGGAAATAAGCAGCCAGAAGTCTGACAACTGAAGATGTGTGCAAGTTTATGTTCTCTGAACTATCTACACTCCAAATACAACTGAATTACGAGTATCTAGCTTCCTAAAGAAAGCCAATGCACCTGTTTCAAGCTGCAAAAATCATATGAGTTTGGAATAAGCCTAGTACATACCACAGTTAAAGATGTTTAATTTGGGGGCTGGAGAGATGGTTTTAGGGCTAAGAGCACTTCCTTCTCTTCCAGAGCACCAGAGTTCAGTTCCCAGCACCAAACATGGTAACTCACAACAGCCTGAGACTCCACTTCCAGAAGATTTGATACCCTCTTCTGACCATCACAGGCTCTTTCAGTGGGAGGTGTACTTATATATACACCGGGGGATACACATACACATAAAATAAAGTATTTACAATGTTTAATTTGTAATACTAGTTGTGCCCTTATATATATTTTCCTAAGCATGTAGTATTTTAAAATTTTGCATTAGAAAAATGTTATTGTTTATAATGATGATGTAGACCTGTACATTTTTGAGGTAAAAAAAAAATGTGTTTTCAGATGTTTCTCTTTCAGTCTTGATTCCTATATTCTTCCAAAAAGGGAGCTATCTCTGAGCAGAGACTCTCAAATGGAAAGTTCTTGTGTTTAACTTACATAATAGATTGCTTCCTTTTTTGTAGCTGGAAACTTTGAGTTTCATGTGGCAAGCAGATGCTGCCCCAGTGCTGCCCCCATAGTCATTAGCCTATAATGAATCTATTAATTAAATATGTAAGTTTGACTAATTAGATGGAAGACATTTCTTCAGATTTAAAGGGTAATAATAAAAAATTTAAACTGCAACACCAAATCAAGCATTTAAGAGTTGATAAATGTGAACTGGAAAGTGCACAGTTCCAGCATAAATTAGTTAATCGTCTCTTGTTAATTTAGGTGAAATACATTAGTGGAAAGGTCAGTCCATTTGAGGCTCGATCTGTTTTTCAGATACTAAATTTAAAACAGCAAAGCAAGAGCAGTAGGAAATGAGCCGGCATCGGAACCCAAGCTTCTGACCCAGAGGCTGTGGAGTGGGACTATGGTGATGAATGCAACGCCCAGGCCCCATTTGAATATCAGTCAATACCCTGCAACCATTTTGAAAATGCTCCAGTTTCCTTTCTGTTGTTGTAACAAAATGCTTTGGAGCAAGCTCACAGCCACATCACTGAAGGAAGTCTGGGCAGGAGCTCAAGCAGAAACCATGGAAGAATGCAGCCTACGGGCTCACTCTCAGGTTCAGGCTTAAGTAGCTTTCTTATATAGACCTTCTGCTCAGGAACGGGGTTGCCTATAGTGGACTGGGCTCTCCTACATCAATCAACAAGATGTTCCCCCATAGACATACCTATAGGCCAGTCTGATTTGGGTAATTCCACAACTGAGGCTTCCTTCTTAGCTGACTAGATTGTGTCAAAACTGACCTGACAGAGAGTAACTGCAGTCTCTGGAGTGGAGTCAGGCATTCATACTTCCCCCCCCCCCCTTTTCTAACTCCCTAAATAATTGGAATCAAGGTTAAAAAAAATCACTGGACTGTTCCATGAATGTCTGTCCCCACACCCATAAAATAAGCAGGAGTAAGATGGCCAAATATATAAACATAAGAAAACTGCCACTATTACAACTAATGGCTGCTTTTCTGCTGTGGGGAAAATGAGCTGGTTTCTTCTCCATTTCTTCTCTTTCTTCTTGCTGGGTCACACACTTAAGATCACATCATTTGGAGCTGGGCAGTGGTGGCACATGCCTTTAATCCCAGCACTTGGGAGGCAGGGACAGGCAGATTTCTGAGTTCGAGGCCAGCCTGGTCTACAGAGTGAGTTCCAGGACAGCCAGGGCTACACAGAGAAACCCTGTCTTGAAAATTTAAAAAAAAATCACATCATTTGAATCTGGAAAGCTAAAAGAGGTATCAGTTCTGAGCATTTGCTTTTGGGAATTCCAGTTTAAATAATTACTGCAATGGATCGCATCTGTGTTGACTTTGCTCTAAAAAAAATGTCACAAGATGGGGTTAAGGAGAAGGTTCAGTCAGCACAGTGCTGTGGCTCTGAGTTCAGTCCCTAGAAGCTGGGTGTGGTGGTACATTCTTGGTATCCACATGCAGGGAGACATGTGAAGAGAGCAGGAACTCACACACTGGCCTGTCGGCCCAGTCGCATCAGCGGGTTCCAATTGAGTCTCTCTTTTAAAAAGTGTTAAAGTAGATAGCTTCTTGAGGATCAACACTCAAGGATGTCCTCTGCTCTCCAGGGCATACACGTGAGCACATATATGCATGGAAAACAAAAACAGGAGTTTTCTGTTGGACCTCATGTCGGACAACTCTGTGTTTATCTTTTGGGATTTGTACTTGTTCCCATAGCAATCAAAAGTACAAAGAGACCCATGGAAAGCCCCAAAGAAATAATTGAGGGACTTTTGTCTTCTTCTGATATTGTCTTTCACAACCATTTTGCATTTCTCCTGAGGCTATTCAATGGTTTTGTATATTTAATTACTGTCATTCAAACACACTACAAATTCAAGGATAGGGACATGTCACATAGGGATGTGTATGTGTGTGTGTCTTTATAAACTAGTATTTCCAGGTTTATCAACAGTAGCCAGGAAGTCATAGTTACCCTGAAGAGGGGCATATGCATGTCTGAAGCAAGGCTCTTTGTTATTTGCTTCTGGGTGTCCGAAATGATGCTCAGATCCTGCCACTGGATGCCTCTTGTTTTGGTCATGAGTTTTCCACATGACATTTATAGTTGAGAAGTAGTTAACTTTCTTCCATTGCTACAAAGACATCTAGTATCCCTCATTTTCTTTTCAGTGGCCCCTCCCAGGATGCAATGGAGGACAACAAGGATTGTTCATTTAGTTTTGTTTTCCAGTGGCTCTGAATATGGGTCTTTATCCCCAACAGTACTGATGTTCACATGAGAACACTTTATTCCCCCAAAGATCCTTGAAGGTGAATGTCTACAAAAAGCCAGCACTTGGGAGGTAGTGTGTGCAGAAGAACAAAAGAGCTCTACAGAAAGCAACAAGAGCTAAGAATTCTGTGTCACTGAGGTAAGGGATTTTAAAACTCAAAAGAAAAATGTAAACTCAGGAACATAAAATGGTGGGTGGGTGCGTATCTGAATTATATGCCAAACACTTAAATGGTTGGAAAACATCTATTAATATCTCCAGACCTGGGCTACTGAGGTGGCTCAGCAGGTAAGAGGTACCTGCTGCCAAGCCTGACCACCCGAGTTTGGTCCTGGAGATCCACATGGTGGAAGGAGAGAACAAAAACAAACTTATGGAAAATTGCTTTCTGACCTTCATACACATACCATGGACTGTGCACTCACAATCCTCCTCCAACACCATGTAAGTGTAAAAATCTCCTATCCTGACATAGTAGTAGTTGTTGTGCCTAATTTGTGACTCACACAACTCTACCTCTAAAGTCTATGTGAGCAGGTTTCAAGTATATTTTCTATGCCATCTTTTCTATGGCATGTTTTATTTTTAAAGATGTCTTAATGACAGTCTTCCTTCTAAACCATCTTCTGTTTAAAATGTTTCTGAATCTCCAAGATGTTTTCCTGAAAATTAATTCAAACTAAATTTTAGTGAGATGTCTTAGTATCAGACAAAACACAAAGAACGTTAAACTTATTCATCTGAACATACACACCGTCAGCTGCAGAGGGCGCTGATGCCTTTCCCTCCGGCCTGGCAGAAAAGACTGCCAGCTGGGATCTTCATCTCCCTCTTTTAAAGTGTGGTTACTGATAAAACACAAAGCTCAACTGTATACCTGGATCACTCATTGTAGCCTGTATATGAAGTAGAAATGGGTATTACAAAAATCACAAATCTAATTCCCACTTTTAGAATCATCTCCAGGAGTCCCCCTGGACGATCCTTTTCAAAAGGAAAGTATTATGCTCTGTATTGAAGCAGAGTTTTGGAGTCCTAACCAGCCAGTGACCCATATCCTGCAGCCACACATACTCCTTCCCATGGAATACAGTGACCGGAGGCCACATTAAGATACGAGGGAGTTAATATCTAGAGAATTTTTATAGTTAATAAATGGTCCAATCTCAGCCTCTTCTGGGCATTAGGAGGAAGAACTAATTAAATGGGTGTTTAGATGGCCAATAAAAAGTTAATATTGATGTTAAATAAGTGCATTTGTTTTATAGAATATTCATAATAGGTCCAAAATACTTCATTAAACATTTGTGGGTAAAAATAGGTAAAGCTCTTTATAAAAGCTTTTGTTAATGAATAAAATGTATTTCACTCTAAATACAATCTGTGTTAAGCTTGTCCGTTAGAGTTTTCAGAAAACATTTTAAATAAAGTGGCCAGGCGTATCCCATTGGCGACGGAGGAGACCATTAGGAGACATTTAGGTTTGACATGAGCTCTGAGATCATTCTGCATACAACCCAAGGGCCCTGATTTTTTTTTTAAATATTTTAAACAATGTGCCTCTTTCAAATCATTAGACTTAAAGACATTTAAGGAACTGATTCGATTAGCCTGGATGATAGAAAGGCTATAACATGTGATTTATTTTTTTGAAGATAAATTACAATGCCAGCATATCAGTTAGAAAAGGTAGGCTGTCAGCATGGCTAGTGATGGAAATGGGAAGGCCATTAAGCAGGCCATCTGATGCGGAGACTCTTCCAGAACATAGGGGCTTGACGCTCCAGCTGAATGTTCAGCTATCATTTAAACAAAGGTACCTTCCTAGAGAGGAATCTTTATGTCCCATTCAGGTTCCTTTGTTGATTTAAAAAGCACACTTCTAAATAAATACTTGCATACTCTTAAAAGTGTGTAATATGCAGCCCAAACTGTTATGGCTGTATCACTTAAAGATGACCTTCACATAAAACCCAGACCTGGAAATTACAACATTGCGTTCCATGTTTCAGGTGAGGAAATATGAGGCAAGAATTTATTTTTCTCCTCTACAGCTCCAGGATATTGGCTCCACTGGGCCTAATAAATTGTTTTCACAAGGAAACAGCATTCTGTAGCTTAGGTTACCTGGTGCAGGGGGTTTCAAATGAGATGTATCCTAAACAATAAATAATTACAGATTGGGGAGGCTGGGAGGAGAAAGGGTGGGAAAAATATGTTGTAACCAAATCAGGGGCAAAGACCAAAACTTAGAAATAGGAAGACCATTTCCAAAATTATTCAATCTATGAGAGGAAACGAAACAATGACAAAACAAGATAATAAAGACAAAGGAGAAAAGAAAGAAAACATTGAGAGACATGGAGTCTTTAACATGGAAGAACATAAGTCCTGGGGGCCTACAAAACGTAGACTAAAGATGTATTATGGCTACAATATTCTGTTCCCTGGTAAATTTTTTTCCCACCTTGAAGTGAAGCTGTTGGTCAAAAGGTGGCTGTAATCTTGAGTTTAAGATGTCAAGGGTTTTCCCATCTTAATACACGAAGGAAAGCATTTGTACAAATGCTTGAATGTAAGCATGCGTAGTAAAAGATGGGACAAGTAACAAACCTTACAGAGAAAATGTGCTCTCTACTCAGTGAAGGTAAGGAAATTTCGTCCACTGGCGGAAGTGGACAGCTACAGCACTTTCCCTCAGATCAGCCGATATGAATGTTTTAGCTCCAGAGCCTCCTGTTTAGGGACAGAGGAAGGCAGATGGGAGACAGAAGACTCGGGTCCTGTGCTGACCACTTCAGTATCTAATAACAAGTGTTAAGGGAGAGGGGCCACGGGGGGATGGTTCAAACCAGCTGTGACTGAGCATGACTCGGAGACGGCCAGAGATGCTAGGCCAAGACACACTCCCTTACCTTCCAAGATAGGACTCGATTTGGCTGCACCAAATGTTGATAAATCCCATGAGCCATGCATACTGACTGGTCTTTCAAATTGCAGGTAGTAAATAAGAGATGGAAGAGATGGGTCAAAAGTGCAAACTTCGGTTTATGCTTTTAGACAATCCTTCCAGACCATTTTCAGCCATCCAGACCAACGCATGTTTCCTCTTTTTCTTTCTTCCTCAAAGACCTCTAATGGCTTTTCAGTACTTCCATCATTAAGTTCCCCAGAAGCATTAAGGTTTCCACAACCTGGAGTTAACTGTCTTACCAGCCCTGTTTGCTGCTCCTCCAGTGCCATCTGATGCTCCCTGGAACATTGTCAAACAGCTCTGTTCAGGTGCCTTTGCTGCCTCTGCACAGTGTTCCTACCTCTACCAGTGGAGTTTCACTTCTCTAGCTCCCAGCAGGGCAAAGGTCAGCTTCCCTAGATACTCAGCCTCCGCTTAGGAGGAGCACCAAGGTCTTGTCCTTTTCCACTTTTGAGAATTGTCCCTCTCATAGTCAGTGATCTACAGATCTATAGGAAAGGTGGTGAGCTTACCAGGGAGCAAGGCTCTTCAGCTAGTTTTAAAGTGACCTCCAGCACTGTGCCCTGCTTGGAAGATGGGGAAAATACCTTTGAACAAAACAAACAAATGAACAAAACAAAACAAAAACACCCCAAAAAACAACTACAACAATAAACCAAAACAAAGAACAGCAACAAAAACTATCTATTTGCTGGGGCTTTTGCTCTTCTACAAATCCTGAGATCCCCCCACTCCCCAGCCACACTCTCTCTCCCTCTCTCTGTCCCCCGCTCCTGTAAGGGTGGACGAACTTGAACTTCTAATCCTCTTGCTCCACCTCCCCAAGTGGGATGCTGGGATTTACAGGCATGCATCACTACCCCAGTTCGATGTGGTGCTGGCAACTGAACCCAGCATTCTAGGCAAACTCTCTACCTACAGAGCTACCTCCCCACCAATCTTCTTACTCTTTCTCAGTCTTCTATAGCTTAAATAAAAGCAATTCTCAGTAGTATATTCGGTATTAAGACATACTCTTTGGCCATAAATGTTCCCTGTGAACGGAAATCTCTCAACTGCCCAAATTAAGCTGTATTATTGCTCTACAACACAGTCCACTCGGGTCACTTTAGGCAGAAACTCTTGAGTTCTCGGAGCCTGGAACTTGTCTCACAAACTCAAGACAACAGCATGCTGTCTGCATAGAATCTAAGCACTAATCAATCCCGAGGGATGATTAATGAACACATCTAAAGTAAGTGTTATGTGGTGAACAACACGCAAAGAAATGATTGAGTCAAGGGGTTCTGAAAACGAGGAGCTCAGTCTTCCACAGAAAACCAGGAAGAATCAGTATGGATAAGGCCGTGAGGCTTTCACGGGGACGGAGGTGGAAAGCACTATAGAGAACTATCTATATGGGATCGTTGTATTAGTTCAATGATTCTCCCACGCTATGTGAAGTGAACTGTCTAGGTTCCTGCTCCCTGATCAGCACTCATCTTAACTATAAGGCTGCTTGTAGGACGAGAAGGGATGGAGATGGAAGCTCAACCCGGAGGTCCGACA
Source organism: Grammomys surdaster (assembly GCF_004785775.1). Lineage (NCBI taxonomy): Eukaryota > Metazoa > Chordata > Mammalia > Rodentia > Muridae > Grammomys > Grammomys surdaster. The sequence goes on from NW_021604651.1 coordinate 6,899,606, forward strand.
GGATGCCCAGAAGTGCAACAGAAAATCCCAAGCGTTTCTGGATGTGGTTGGGACGAGGAAAGGGCTGGACAGAGAACATCAAGACCGGGACTATCCAGACAACCCAAGGCAGATGAAGCCCACGGCCTCAGGGACAGCTAGGCCGCGGGGCCGGCAGAGGGCAGCAGTTGGGCTGAGAAGCCTGCCGGGGGCCAGCGCGGCGACGGCGGTTCCAGAAGGTTCTCCTTGGGAGTGTGGGGAGCATCTATCACCCCACCCAGCGGCCACGCGCCCTTCGCGCCACGTGGAAGGCTGGGCGAAGGCTTTCTCGGGCTGCCCGGGACCTCGGGGGAGGAGAAGAGCGAGTGGAAGGGCGCGGGGCTCGGCGTGGGCCGGGGCTCGGGCGCCTCTTCTCCGGAGTGGCCAGCGCTAAGGCTCGCGGGGCCGCCATCGGCCAGCGCGGTCCCGCCGAGGCTGCGCTCCAGCCGTCGAGGGCCCTCGGGCGCGGCCGCGGGAGCGTGGGCCGCGGACTTGACCGTGCGGGCGCCGCGCGCGGCCGTATGCAAATATCCTCATGGGCCGGCCCCCCGCGCCTGTGGGCCGCACGTCCAATAAGAAGCGCCCCCCGCTTGACACCTGCCTATATACAGCGAGCGCGCCCCGGCCGCGCAGCGCCCCGCGCACACCCACCCGCGGCCGCCCATGACTTCCAGCGAGATCGCCATGCCCGGCGAGGTGAAGGCCGACCCCGCCGCGCTCATGGCCTCGCTGCAGCTCCTGCCGTCGCCCACGCCCAACCTCGAGATCAAGTACACCAAGGTAAAGCCGTCCTGCGGACGCTTTCTAGAAGCTTCCTCTGGATCTCTTCAAGGCCGGGGCCCGGAGGTCCCCTGTCATCCCCCGCGCCTCCGGGGGAGACTGCGTTGCGGACTTCTGAAGTCGCGCCCGGGCTTGGGGAGCGTCTTTGGGGAACCGGTCCCAGGCCAGAAGGCAGCGCGGGGATCACCAGCGGCTGCGGACGGTGGTGACGACCTCGGAACTGCCTGGGGAGGTGGGATTTCCCAGAGCAGACCTGGGTCCGGTCCTGGGGTCCCCTAGATGTCCTTAGGGCAGAACGAGGCTTAGTTCTGGGGTCCCTTAGATCTCAGAGCAGACTGGAGTCCGGTTCTGCGATTCCTCCAAGTTTTATCAGAGCAAATAGAGTTCGGCTCTAGGGTCCCCCGGGTCTCCTCAGAGCAGTCCGGACTCGGCTTGCAGGGGTGTTCCCCTGGGTTTCCTCAGAGCACACCGGGGTGCAGTTCTCTTGGTCCCTCGGTCTCAGAGCAGAGCGGGGTTCGGGTGGCGTTGCAGTCTGGTGTCGCCCCGCGGTCCCTCGGGTATGGGGCCGCGCGACCGCGCGGGGTTAGCTTCCCTCAGAGCGGAGTCGCTGAAGGGTTGTCAGGACCGGAGTCCAACAGACTTCGTGGGGACCTGGACCTGGCCAAGAGGCAATAGGTCTATGCCAGGATTTCGTCGGGATTTTATAGGCAATGGACATTTTAGAAAAAGGGAAAACAACTTAATTCGCACAAATTAGTGAGCTCACTTTAGTACTGATAAACCTAATGATTTTTTTCCTAACGAATTCTGACATCTTAGTTTGTCAAGCACGAATTATTGTTGTTAAACTGCATTAAAAAGCAGTACACGCCTGCTGCCCCATGTAAATTGATCCTCCACCACTACCGTTCTCGAAAGAAAAAAAAAATCCATGAGAGGAATTTGTGAAATACATACACAAAGGGATTGAATGTTACAGCAAAGAGGCGAGTGTAGCCTTTAAAGCCACACTTCTTGAGAGTTCATTTTAGAATTCGCTTATTTGATTTTCATTCCTACCACAAACTTTTGCCAGTTAAATGCGGCGCACGCACACTATACAGCTGGTAAGTATTCCATCACGGGCATTAGATGATACGCGGCAAGTAGAGAAGTTAAGTTGTTCGCATCTGACAACTGTTTTGGTTGAAAAAGAAATGCAAAAACATTGTTTCTGAATTGCATTGAGTTTCAGAATAAGGATCAGTAGGATTCGTATTTTTGAATGTGGGTTTAATGTACCTGTTAGCTTTTAGATGGTGTGACAAATTTTTGAAAGCCATTTTAATGAGAGGTCGTTAATGGTTATAGCCCTTTAGGCATTGTTTGCATAACAATAGTGCCAGTGTGTGGCACATCTCCGGGTTTAGGAACAAGCCAGGGAAGCATGCACATAAAAGTTTTGTTTTATGAGGGTCCCTAACCTCTTCAGATGCGCTTTAGAGATCTTAAGAGGCAAGATCCACAAGTGATTCCAGAGGGTTTGTTTTACACTTACTTTTGATCAGATTATCCTAACAGCCCCTGAAAGTCTGCAGTAGATATCTTTTTTCAGAATTTCATTTGGAAGCTCCTCCAATTCTCCTTTTCTCTAGCCACCCCCCTCTTCTCTCTCTTGTTCTACCCCAGTAGGAAAGACAACTGATTTATAGCTAATTGGAGCCTTTAATGTTGGAGTCTTTTTAGCTCCGTGAAGACTTTTATCCAGTATCCACTTTCCCACTTATTACCAAGAAAAACAATCAGAAATGAAATAATGGATTGTAACTTGATTCTTTAATTTGTGGGGAGGAGGCGCCTTATTTTTTGTCTTGACAAACAACCCTTGTAAATGGTAGAGTAACACTCATCTACAGAGGAGCTCTTTCACAAAAACTTGTAAAATCAGGTATCTGTGAACACTCTCAGCTTCTGTGCTCAGCTCTTCAGTGAGACTTGTACACTTTTTAAGACAGGATAATGAACAATCAGTTCTAGTTCATTTTATTTTAACAGAAAAAACAGTGACTTTTGGTAGCCTAAGGTGTTTTTTTCTTTCCTCTTCAAAAGAAAGAGTTGGGAGGTCTTTTAAAAATTCATTCGTGATCAAAAGTGAGGGGAAATATATTAGCAATTTCAAACAGCACAATGAACAAGGTAGCTGAGCAATCCTTTAGTGTTATCGTATTTGTTAGGAAAAATTTAAAAACAACAATTCCTTGGGAATCTGTTGGAAAAAAAAAGGAAACAAAACATTTGCATCAAATAAAGGTACTATGCAGCAAATAAATTTATAATTAATTTTGTCTTGTTAAACATATTCCTATTGAATGATACTATAATATGATTTTTCTATATGACTTGACAAGAATATAAAATAGTTACCAACACAACTGGTCAGATTATGAGAATTTAAAGAAATGTGTTCTTAGAATATTTTGCATTTGTGATGCTGCATTTATCTGCCATTTTCTCCTTTTACTTCTTCCAAAAGGACTTTGCTCTTTTAAAATAAAGGAAATGGGGGGAAATAGTCAATGTTAATGCCAATGTCTGTCAAAGGTTCTGTAAAAAATGCTATGAAAGCAAAGTTCAATCTGGAAGCATCCTGAAAGTGTGTAAGTGTGGCTTTACATTGGCTTTTAAGCAATTGCATTCCATTAAAAATAAAATAAGCCTGCTGCTTGCTCCAAGTTCTAGTATCCAGTTTAGACTAAGGATAAATGACAGTAATGTCTTTGGAATGTGTCTATTTTCTTTTTCTCCTCATACAGGAACCCAGACCCCAAATTTCTTAAATGATTCTTGCTAGGAAATGGGAGTTTTGTTTGTTTCAAGACTTATAGTCAAGAAAGAAGAATACTGTTATAAAGAAAGCATGGGGCACCCATGTGGAGCTGAGAACGTATGCTCCTTTGTGTTCTTTGAAGACTGCTTAATAGCTGATCTGATTGCGCATAGCTATGCATTTCTCAATTAGTTTTTCTTAGTTATTTCTGTTTCATCTGCTTGGTTTTTGTATTGCAGGCCGTGTTCTGGGAGCATACATGTTGTAAAACTAAGGCTTAGCATTCTCCTAAGAACTGCCCCTGACTTCTGGGAGGGGTGGGGGTCTCTCTTCCTCTCAGGATCTCCCTTCTTTCTCTCTCCCTTTTGCAGATTTCCAGGTCTTTAAAAAGTTTCTTTATTTCACTTTTCTGCTTTTTCTGTTGGCTCCATCTTTCCTTCTGGCTCTACTGGTTCACTCTTGGAGTGAGCAACTGAAAAATAATGTCCATAGCTGGCAACATACAGGGTTCTGTGTTCTCCCAGCATTTGATGCTATGGAGAGGTGTAAGGGTCCACAAAGAAGTCATTTGTTGAACACTGTGTGCTACACCTATAAGAGAAAAGACAAAAGGCAGCTCACTGGGAAAAATCAGAACAAATGTATATCTGGGTATCTATTGTTTATTCTTTTATTTGTTCACTTAATAGCCTTTAAGTAAGTGCACTCTGTTTTCCAGGGTCAATTTCAACTCAGTTCAAAGGGTTTTTGAGGGACCATGTTCTTAACAATAGTGTAAATTGGATTTCTGAACATCTGCCTTCTAGGAACTTAAAGTCTTATTAGGAAGATTGAGTGCCAAAATTTTCTTGTCAACATATCTGTAGATCAGTTGATCAATGTGATGAGAATGTTTGCAATGTCTCTTGCATTTTTATAGGGCCAATTGCTTTACTTAGCACTTTCACACGTGCACACGTTTTAATTCTACAAAATCCTTTGAAAGAGAATAAAAATAGAAATGATTGACAAAGGAGAACTTGGCCCTGAATTTTGAAAAAAAGATAGAGTATTCGTGTCATACTCTTTACTTTTCTTATTGACATTTTTTTTTTACTGTAGAAAACTTAAATCTTCACTTTTTTGTGTTACTTCTAAAAGAATCAGAATATGAAATGGTTCTACTCCACTTAAAAGAGTCACCTCTATAATTTTTCCTCAAAATACATTTACTTTTAAGTGTATTTAGGTATTCCTGAGTATATGCATGCGTACTACATGTAGACACGTGTCCAAGGAGCCCAGGGAAGGGTGTCAGATCCTCTGAAGCTGGAGGGTGTGAGCCACTTGATGTGAGTGCTGGCAACCAAACCCAGGTCCTCTGCAAGAATAGCAAGTGCTTTCCACTACTCGAGCACCACCACCTTTCCAGCACCACCTTTACAATTCTTGATTCATTGACTTTAATTTGCTGTTTGTTATTCTTGCTGTTGATCTTGGTCACGGTCCTTACCTTCTGCCTTTTGGATCTTACCATTATGGATCTCATTCTAAACTTTCATTCCAAATCTTACTCATGGTTGTTTTGCTAATAAATTATTCATCTAGCTGCCTGTATATAGAGGATTTTAGCGCTCTCTCTCTCTCTCTCCCCCTCCCCTCCTCTCCCCTCCCCTCTCTCTCTCTCCCTTTCAGAGTCTGGGAAGATGGCTCAGTTGGTAAAGTACTTGGCCTGCAAGGATGAGGGCCTGATATCTTCTCCTCACCACGCATGTAAAAAGCTGGGTGAGACAGCCCATGCCCATAGCTGCACTATGGAGACAGGAAACTCCCTGGTGTTTGCTAGCCTACTAGTCTGGCTGGCTGGCTGAAATGGTGAGCTCCAGGCTCAGTGAGAGGCTTTGTCTTAAACAACAACAACAACAACAACAACAACAACAACAACAAAACAAACAAAAAAACCTAAGGTAAAAAGTAGTCAAGCAGGATATCTGACATTGGCTTATGACCTCCACATCCCCTCCACACCCACACACACATAGTAAAATACTTTTTAAAAGTAAATATTCAGCCTTTTGATGTTTGTATCATCTCTTTTTAACAAAGAATAGCTAAATAATGTCATTATGGAACTTGGCTTAGATAATTCTCCTGAGGCCCTGACTTTCTACTTCAGAGACTGGGGTTATCACATGACCCATCATTTACTGAGACACTTCTATTTCAGTGAAGAATTAGAAGCCTGCTCTGTGAGGTCTGACTTCAATCTAGTCAACCTTAACCAGACATGTCTACTTGGTTTTCTCTCTTTTCTATTAGTGAATATCAATGGTCCAACCATGACCAAGCCAATAAGTATTTCAAGTCCAAGTGCTGGTCTTCCTCAGTGGAATAATGAGATGCAAATATCAATGTGTGGTTCTGTGTCTTTTGTTGTTATTGTTTGTTTTTGTCACTTTACTAACAGTTTACTGTGGTCAACAGACTCTACACAGCCCACCTGGTTTTATAAATATAGTTTTATTGTAACACAGCCCTGCATGTTCAGTAACATATTGTCTATGGCTTCATTGGGACTTGCAATATCAGAGTTGAGTCCTTGTAGCAGAGACCATATGGCCTACATTTTGAGAAAGGTTTACAAGCCCTTGACATGGAAAAAAGAATGGGTTTGAGCTAAAATAGGCCTTTGATTAAATCCTGGTCAAGCATGTACTTCTTGACTACTTGGACAGTTAACATATATTCAACACATGTTGTCAGGTCTTAGAAAGGAAGTAGACAAGAGTACGTATGGTTGTCTTCTCTCAAGGAGTTTCTTTACTGAGTTTCAATTTCTACATTGATCAAAATTGGAATAGTACTACCTGCTTCTCAAGGATCTCATGAGTACTAAACAAGAATTTATTTATATAGACAATCTGCTAATGCTAATTTTGTTTTGCAGGCATAATGATTTCATTTGGATGATAATTATTATATATGTAGTTCCAAATTGAAGGTTACCAATTTTAAGAAAGATCAGAATTGAGTTCTTATATGTGTACAATGTATTCTCACTCGGAGAGACTCCCTTGATGTTTCTTCAGCAGGTTGTTTTATTTATCAAAAAGTCACTAAATCGATTTTCCATCTAGTGTTTTAATAACAAATTCTTTATCTGACTCTTGAGTCAAGATTTAAAATTAATATGTTGAGTTGGCTGAACCAAAATGCCAAGTTCTGAATACTTTTAAAATAGTTTGAACAAAGATGTAGCCAGGACTCAGAAGGTAGTTATCTTTTGTCAATGGAATAGTGTCTTTGATTTATGTAATTTGAAATTGAAAAAAGCTTTCACTGGCTTTGACTACCTAAGATAATGCCTAACTTTGGGAATGGAGGACAGTCATCTCCCAGAAAGTGAAATATCTCCAGTAACTAATTGACAGCCTTCCTGGCCTCTTCTTAATTTCTTTATTTATGATGACAAGTCATTTGAGATCCTTCATTTCCTCTCAAGCACAAATCTAATGTCAATAGAGTGGGTTATCACTATGCCATTTTGACTAATTTTTAGTTACCTTTCAGACACTTTCAAAACCCTACTCTATTTAACTGTTCAAATGTATTAAAGTTTCCAAATTGGGAATTTATTACTTTAATAATGATATTTATTACTTGTTCCTCTTGTTTTAATATTGAATTGTATTTCAATTGTTTTCTTTTTAAATTAACTTTTTTCCTAATAGGTGAGCTCTTTGCCACCAAAACTACTAGAATGGTAACTTTTACTAGTGTATTCACTTAAGTCTCTGTGTCATATGATTTGAAAACATTCTCAGGCTTTGGAAAGTCCTAGGGAAATAACAATTGAGTGGCTTCAGCACTCTGACTTTTGCTGGGCTCTTTTTATGCTTCCCTGGGACTCACATGAGAGTTAACTACCCTCCTTGTGGTGTGGTTAAAAATTAGAATGTCTTGGGGTAAACATTCTCATTTTTATTCTAGAAAGAAGCCTTCCTGCTCCAGCAGTTGAGCATTGGTGCCTGGAGCTTTATCTGCTCAGCGTCCTTACCCACACGCTATCTGACTTTTAGAGAAGCAAAGTAGAAGTTTCTTTATCCCTAGATCTTCTGAAAGAGACAGTTTGCTGTCAGATGAAACTATAAACATTTGTCTCTCATTTGTAAGAATTTAGGGGAATATAAATATAAAAATTCCTTCTAATATTCATTACTAAAGTTGAGAAAACATTTCAGAATGCTTAAGAGATTATATTTATATATTTAACCATAATTTTCATGTATCTAGCCTAACCCTGCCTATTTCAAGTTTGTTAATTCAAGCATTTTGCTTGAAGGTTAAACCAAGACAAAGTGCTGTAGGTCATAAATCCTTTCCTGTAAATAGAACTGCCTCCAGGAAGTAAGTCTGACAAGATACTAAGATTTTAACAAACTCACTAATAGACAAAAATAACCTAGTTTTCTCTTTTTTTAGCCACCAGGGTCCATACAGAATCTGTGGACTGGGTGTGGTGATGTAAAACTCTAGGGTAAGAAGGTGCAGTAACAAGGTATTACTAGGAAAATGAAATTGGGAAGTTCCTATGTGAGTTTATGGGACAACAGGAGGTCCTTCCAAAGGAGTAAAATCTGCAGCTCCCCAGCAAGCCCTCTGTTGGGAGGAGATTAGGAGTCAATACGAAACTTTGGTTTCATTACCTACCAAACATGAAACTGAACAATTCTGCCTCACCTGTGTTTTAAGTCTGGTATCCACTCTATCAATGTAACTTGGTAGAGAGGCCTTTCCATTATTTTTTAAATGTTAGATTCTTTATTTTAAGTGTGTGTGGCTTGAATGTTTGTCTGTGTGCCATGTCTGTGTCTGGTGCCCAAGAAGGTCAGAAGAAAGTGGTAGAATTCTCTAGAATTAGAGTTATTGATGGTCATGGCCAACATGTAGGTGATGGGAATTGAATCCAGGCCCTCACATGCTCTTAAGTGCTGAGCCATCTTTCTAGCACCAGAGAAAGCTATCTAATTGTATTGCCTAGGACCAATTTTATTTTTAACTGGAGCTGGAGCTATCCTTTTGCTACCTAAATTTGCTTGTTCATTTATCAGTTTAGCATGTATTAAGGCCTCTTTTGTACAAAACCTTGGTAGTTAATGTCTGACACAAAATGATACATAGATGTAGTCATCACTGGAAAGAACCTGAAGAGAAATGCTGCTCATCCACAGAGTGAGGATGCACACATAAGTGACTTTCATTCGTGATCACAGAGTAAAAGTGTCTCAAGTGCTGGGGGAGTCCAAAATAAGGAGACGTTTCAGGCTAGTTGATCAGATCACTGTATTGTTAGATTATCTACAAGAGGAATCAATTATACAAAAAGGTATAGATGGGAACACAAGTGTGTGTATGTGAGCATCGTAGTTCCCATCACAGATGAAGTTCTCAATCTCGGGTTGAAGCTGCCTGTCGTAGAAGATTCATGAAACACAGCTAACCTGCCTGCCATCATAGCTTGGCGACAGTGTGCTGTAGAGGAAGGCTTGCACACTCCGACAGAGCTTCCAGAGCTGCTGCTCACATCCAGATGCACCTGAGGCGGTTATGTCACATTTCCCACACTTGGGAAAAGAGCAGCATTCGAAATGTAGTTTCTACTGAGTGGATATTGATTGCTTTTAAGCATAAAATTGAAAACTCCTAAGTGAAGCCCTCATGAATTGGAGACCATCTGTAATTACCATGTTTAAAGAGTTGCACTGAGACCCTCCTACAAACTCCTACCATTCCCTGTTTTTTCTTTAGAGATATTAACCTTTATCTTACCCATACACATAGGTGAGTCCATAAACAGTGTGTTGTTGTTTTGCATGCTAAAATGTTTTGTGTAAGTGGAGCCATGTTACATATGTCTTGTGACATTTTGCTTTGCTTAGCATCATATTTTCAAGGTTCACCTGTGTTGTCAGGTATACCTACAACTTATTCATTGTCATGATTGTTTATTATTTCATATTGTGTCTATATCCTAATTTTAATTTATTCAACTATTGACATTTAAAATATTTTCAATATTTGCCATTAAGAATGATGCTGTGGTGAGCAGCCTTAAGTATGTCTCCTTATATAACTCATAAAGAGCTTCTAGAATATACACAGACCAGAGATTTGCTGGCTCATGACTGTATATGCTCTAAAGGTTCCAATGGGAATGGCAGGCTTCTGTCTAACATGATTATGTAAATTTCCATCTTTACTATTAGTCCTCCAGAGTCCCCACTGCTAGATCCTCAGCTGTACTTGAGTTCTAACACTTACCAGACTTGGCAATCTAATAAGGACGGAGTGTCGTCTTACTGTAGTCTGCTGACATCTTCTTGATTTCTTGTGACACTAAGTTTCTCATAGAGTCACTTGCCGTTTGTCTTGTCTCCTAGGTAAACCAACGATTTCTCTCTCATTTTTCTGTGTATATGTGTTAGTGTTGATTTATAGTAAGTTTTTCATTTTCAGAATTGCAGTCCTTTGTCAGATATCTAATATGCAAACATTTTCTTCTTGATTATACTCTTTGTCATCCTTTTTGTCTCATTTTCATAAAGTTTTAAATGCAAATGAAGAAATTTTGTTTCTTGACAAAGAAATATATTGTAATTTGAAGTGTTTCGCGGTGTTCTTATGTTGTTTTTATATTGGAAGTTTTGTTTTTTGTATTCATGTTATGCTATCCCTGGAATTGGTATTTGTTGACGTACGAGGGTGCATAAATGTGAAGGGCAAATGAGGCAGCTTATAGAAAGTCAGATATATTAATGGGAACATTGTTTTGCTTTGCTTTGAATTTTGTTCAATGTAATCCTGTAATAAAATTAGGAAGTCTAGATTGTATGGTCTCTAAGCATGGTCTTCTCTATTTTCGGAGAGTGTAAAAAATTGATGGATAATTTTAATAACATCTAAGTTAACTTATTTTAAAACATTGAGACAATATTTATTACAATTAACTCATGTCCTATTTAATTATTCTTATACTATCCTTGCATTACCTATAAGTGATTATATATTAAGCATTGTTAAGCTGACATTATATAAATGTCAGCTACTACTGTTCTTCATCTATAGGACTTGTTTGTTCTTTCTGTCTCTTGCTTTCTGTCTCTCTTCTGCTAGTACACACACACACACATACACACACACACACATACACACATACACACACTCACACGTCACTCACTTTTGAAAGGCTATGGTAATTAGAAAAGTCTTTAATTATAAGCTGGTTGATTGTAAGTTATGGAGAAAGGATGTTAAGGTAACAGTTTGAAAAATGATGTCTAGTCCAAAGTTCTTTTTTAAAAAATCAAAAAATGAATTCAGGGACTAAAGGGATGGTTCAGTGATCAAGAGTGCTAGCTGCTTTTCCAGAAGACATGAGTTCAATTTCTAGCACTCTCATGGTAGTTCACAACGATTTGTATCTGTAGTCCCAGGATATCTGACACTCTCTTCTGGCCCCTTTGGATACTCAGACATATATTCAGGAAAACACTCATATACATAAAATAAAAATAAGTAAAATCTCAAAAAACAAAACAGAAAACCCCAATTAAGTGTGTGTTTTATCCTACATGTGCATTCCTTAGCATCAGGTTTGAAAATAACATCATAGTACTTCCCATTTTAATACTTTAACTTATGTTTTAAAAGTCAAAGCTTGTACACTACACATTCAACTTTGTGTTTGGATTCTGTAGGCAATGATTCATGCAGTCGTGTGTGCCTACAGTTACAAAGACTGTTGTCAGAGAGATTCTCTGACTGTGACGTGGAGCCCAGCCTTTCTGGGTATAGTCTCCTATAACAGCTAACAAAGTTGTCTGCATGGTATACTTTTCCACAGTGAACTCCTATTGCCGTGTGCCCATACTACTTATTTGTATTTCTTTGAAATTGTAGAACTTTGTGTTAGAGATTATACTTCGTCTGTGTAATTCTGTTACTAAATTGCAAATTCTTATTTATCAAGGTTTATCAAAAGCATGGAGCTCTATGTGTAGCTGTGTAGATGTTTTGGAAATGTTTGCTGGATAAATGCCTACTGTATAATTTATTATTAATAGCTGCCAAATGGACACTGCTTCACATATGAGTATATTTAATCCTATGGTAATCCTATGATATGAGTATTATAGTAATATCTCCCCTTTATGAGTGAAAACATTGAACATATTTAAATTAAATACCTTTTCCTGGCTCTTACCCATAGTAGGTAAGAATGCCAGCACACTGTCCTCTTCTTTACTGTTGGTAACAGAAGAAATGCACAGAAAGAAATACAGTCTGGACATCAGCTCTACTGACTTTTAACAATGCATTCCAAACCTAGCTCTTTGACTACAAGTCCCAAATTTCCAGTTGATTAGTATTTTCTGTGGTCACTAGTAGCAACAGTTTGAGTAGTTAAAGAGAAAAGGCCAAGGAAGTGAACTGAGAGAATCTGACATACTGGGTATGAACCACCTGAGTAGGTGTGATTCTGCAGGTGACTGTAAAGACAGAGGGTGTTGGAGGATTCTCACAGGCTGAGGACTCACATGCTGCCTGAACACCTGTTTTCTTGCTTCTTTTTCATTTAAAAGGTGCTGTTTTTTGTCATGATTATGGTGAGTCCCCTGGCAATGGAAGATGTGCACAGATTCATTCCTTTTTGGAAGCTTCCCACCTTCAGCCAATTATTTTGTATAATGTTATTGTTTCTTTCCAGAAAGAGTTGAGTGGAGATGCTCACTTTGGCTGCCTATGAGGGCTTAACACCTGTCTGGTCCCGTGGTTACTACATGGGCCTGAGCATGGACACGGAACAGCGCAGTGCAGGCAGTATCCAAAGCTTTTTAATAGGGTCAGTGATAGAGGGAGGAGCTGACTGGGTGCATGACTACTTTTTCATTGGAAATGGTTCAGAACTCCTATGAAAAGAAATGCTGAGTTGTCTCCTTTTGGTGGGATCTTAGAGCCTTTACATTCCTTCATTTTCAAAGAGTAGCTCTTCCCTCTGCACATCCCCACAGCCCCACCCCTCTTCACTCTTCCATCTCTCTTTATTCTTACTTACTTGTCTTCTCTTCTGTATCTCAAAGCGTTTCTCTTGGGACAGACCTCTGATAACGGGCAGCCCTGGGTAGACTTATTTACCCGTTTTTATAAAATAGCTGGTTGTGATGGGCAATCTTTGTGGTTCTCTTTTCTAGCTGTTGGCCTAAATGGTCTTTAGGGAAACCAGAAGCAGTGAATATGGAATAGCTACATTTGAGTTCTATGTGCCCTCTTGAGAATTTAGTAATTACTTAATGGATTGAATTGATGCCATACCAGATAACATCCTGGGTTGCATTAAATTAACCTTTGCAAATGGGCATTTATTGGAGTACTCTTAAAGAACTACAAATGTTGGCAGTAATTACTCTTCCCTGTTCCTATACACTGATAGGTGTATTTGTCCTGAGTGAACATTTTCTCAGATTAGAGCCTGGGTGGTAGTTTTCACCATTTAGTGATGTGTGTCATTGTGTTCGGCACACTGAGCATAAATCCTGTCTTGTAAACAGCAGGGAGACTAATGAGGCTTGCCCACACTCGGGTGTCATTACCAGGAATTCCAGCAGAGAAAAAGAGAAGGCTTAGAAAAGAAGTGCATTGAACAGATTTGGGGACCTTTGATGATCCGCTTTAATGAGAGAGATCATTGCTTAGAATTTACTGTAGATGCCTGGACACAAATATGGACAAGAGAAATAAATGTTTTGCCCTTACTAAACATTTGCAACGTCACTAACTTGGTTTTCCAGAGGGATAGTGTGGGTGTGATTTGTATTTCTGATTGTGAGTGGCCTAAAGAGAGAGATTTGTGAGGCAGTGTGTAACCACAGGCATGCCGTTTGCTTACTTGGACCCTTGTCATTTCAGTCAACTAAATCATGCCAAGTCTCTTACAAGAAGCCTTCCAAAAGGCAGTGTTGGAGATTGATTTCCAATATAGATCTTACTACTATTAAATGACTTGGACGCTTGATGATGTTACATCAAAGAGTATAACTGTTGCTTCATGTTTACACCAATTTTCTTCCTGGACATGAATTTTCTTGCTTTGAAATTAATTACTTTTTTATTAAAAATGTTTTTCCATACAAAACATTCTTTCCCTTCCCTTAAGTCCCCTCAGATCCTCCCTGCCCACCCAGTTTCATCTTCTTTCATGTCATGGTTGCTTTGATACATTGTGTACCCCAAACATTTTGGTACATGAATGAATTCATTCATGAGCACCCACTAGAAAATAAAATTGCCTAATTTATTTGTGGAGTCACTAATTGGTAAAATGTCAACTAGGAAGTGAGTGCCAGGATGTCATTTTGAAATAACTGTCTCTTATGTGTTTCTTTTCAAGAAAACACACACATCTCAGGATAGGAAACTCCTCTACTCCCACCAACTTGTGCAGTCCCTTGAAATAGAGCCTCTCACTGAGGGTACACATATAGAGTGCACAGGAAGAACATGGGACATTTGAGGACCATGATCTGCCTCTAATGTGGGAACATTTAGTAGTTCCTCATGTAACACATATCTATTCAACTAATGAAAGAGCAAAATCATTTGATTGCATATTGAGTGTCCCAGTACATTAGGTTCCAGAAACACAGAGATACTTTATGGTACTGAATGACAAACAATTGCAAATACATCATTTTTTATTACTAAAAAAAAACAGGACAGAATGAGATGCATATTTATTTATCTACTTACATAAAGAACTAGAAGAATTGTTTTCCCTATCTTGATGATTTGAAACTCTCCACTCACCGAGACCCAGACCCCAGGGTTATGAGAACAGGAAGGGCAATACCAAACTTGTTCGCACTTAATTGTCTTTCTGGGACCAATTTTGGGATGCTTTTGTTAAGAATACTTTCCCAAAGATATAGTGGTAATTACCAAAGAGTGGTCCACAAAAACCTCTGTTAATGATTCTCCTTCTATACATGAGTGGTTTGCAAGTGCAGTAAAAGTTCATTGAGTAAGAATGAGTTTGGGATTCTCATGTTTTGTTTTTTGTTTTTTAAGCACATCAAAAGACTCATTTGCTACATTAAAAAAGAGATCTCTCTATAAAAATAGACTCTGCAGAAATCACATGTTTCACACTTGCTAGATTTACAGCTCTAAGAATTAGAGCAATGGCCACTGAGATGGTTCCTTAGGAGAGAGAGGAAAGGTTCACAGTCCCTTCTTTAAGCTGTTGCAGCAGCTTTTCTGCCGAGCTAAGTTCAAGAAAACCACAGAGGGCCCAGAAACTCTGAGGTGAGAAAACTTGTCAGAAGCGCACAGCTTTTCACACAGTCTAATAGAGACTTAGCACTTGGCAGGTCAGTGCCACTGCGATTTGTCTCTGACCTAAGAGTTCTGGAGTTCTTCACATCAAAACCACATCTTGCTGAGCTGAGATCAAACGCAGGAAGGTAAGGACCCTGTCAGTGATTTATCATGCCAGGGAGAGTGCTCAGGCCAGATGGGGCCACTGGGAGTGAAGCTGACATTCCAGCAGCTTCTCATACAGTACTATCATGTAGTTATAAGTAGTTTTTCTTCAAGAGGAATTCCTTGTCAAGTGGTATTTCTTAGAAGGACTTATTGCCAACATGGGGTTTATTTCACAATCCAGTACTACTAATAATCATTTTTAACATTTTAATCCTAAGTAGAGATTTTTTGTCCAAATAAACATTTGATAGTTTTCCTTCCCTCCTTCTCCTCCTCCTTCTCTTCTTTCCTTCTCCTTTTTTCTTCTCCTTGGAAATTACCTATTTAAAAAGAGGAAAGGCGGATGGGAAAAGAAAGGAAGAATGAATGAATTAATAAACTTTGAGATATCAAAAAATGTAAAAGTCTTTCTAAACATTAGATGGAAGTTTAAGGTAACAAGCAGAATCTATAAACTGCAACGCCTGGCATTTATTAGTTCATTATCCTTTTAAGTCAAAGATGTTTGCAATGAATCATTGTAAATAATATTACAATCTAATTCCTGAGGTAGGAGGAGGCATTTCACAGAGCCTTTGGCATATTTGTAAGAAAGACACACACACACATACACACACACACACACACACACACACATATATATATAATGGACATAATTATGTTGGGCATTATTTTATTTTCATCAAAAATTCACTAATTCCTGTCCTTAACTGTGCCAACAATATATGAAAATGATTGCTTTTTATTTATTGTCACAGGGAAATGAGAAGCCTTTCAATTATTGGTTCAAAAGACTATCTCAGCCTCAGGATGTCCAGCCCTTCTAGCACAGGGTGTTCACTCTGCAACATAAATGACAAGGAATACTCATTTGTAAACATGTACATTAATTTTTTATTCAGCCAAAGGTGCCAGTTGACTTTTTGGCCTTTAAGTTTCTTTATGATGAGAAACATTTCCATAACTGGGCTGGGCTTTCATGCTTGGAATTGGGTTTATCCTGAGAGTGAAAACTCCCGTCATTTCTAAGATGTCACTTTAGTCATACATCAGGTTTCTTCTGTCTGATGAAACTCTCCACCTCCTCTAAGAGTAAGTTTTAAATGCAATAATGAGATCACATCTGCTCTATTTTTTCACTGGGCATTCTTGAAACACATACAGTGACCCAAGAACATCTGATTTAACTTTGCCAAATAAAATGTATCTAGTTAAATTTGAATTGGGTTATTAAGTAACTCTCTGGTGTGAGTGTAACCCAGGATTTCTCATGGATTTGAAATAAATATACATGGAATGAAGTTTTACTCATTTTTCCCTTCTTAATAAATTCCCATGTTATTGGCCATCCAGTACCTTATTGAAACTGGCTACCCTAAACTGTTAGACAGAAGGCTTATGAATTTTATTTGTGAGCAGCAAATAGACATCCATTTATGTACAATTAATTGACATTAAAATGAAGGAAGATTCAAAGAATCCTTTCTAGTTATTGTACTGAACCACTGAGTGCCCTGGAAATACTTCTCTTAACCTTAGCAATACTATTGAATAGATAGGCCAACCAGATCCATTGTAAAGACAGCTTAATCTCCTAAATGAATTGCTCCAACCTTCCAATTCAAAATCATACAAACAAAAACATTGAGATAAGCTGGGTGCTTTTCAAATGGGGACCCCTGTGGCTTTGAAAATAAACACTCCAACCTCTTTCCACTCCAACACCCACACCCACCAGCCTTTCTGATGTCCTCTATTTGCAAATGAACGGTCAATCCTGAGACAGAAGACTAATTAAACCCAGGGAAGATAGGCAAAGAACATTTGTTTCCAAGCAGAAGACAAAAAGAAATCATGTTACATTGGGCTTACTGCCAGTGTTCACTGTAGGCCTCTCCCAGGCTTTTCTTCTCAAACCTATTTCCCAGGCCACTGATCAGTCCCCTTCCGGGTCAGGACTGAGGGAAACATCTTTTTTTTTTTTTTTTTTTTTTTTACCCTGCTTTCATGCTGTAATGAAGAAGGACATCCAGGATGCCTGGTTCACATGTGGGATGGCCTCTTCTATCTTTCCTGATCTCTCTCTCTCTCTCTCTCTCTCTCTCTCTCTCTCTCTCTCTCTCTGATGGTTTGGCAGTGGATCCTCAAGTAACAATGGAGAATGAAAAAATGAATGAATGAATGATCAAACACACAGAGAATATGGGTGATTAGAATACTCACAAGTTGCCTTTTAAAGACAGATTTATTTTTATGTGTACGGATTTGTTTGCCTACACGTATGAATGTATGCCGTGTGCGTGCCTGGAACCTTCAGAAGCCAGAAGGTGGGGTCGCAGCCTCTGGAACTGAAGTTACAGAGTGAAGAGTTAGCCACCATGTGGGTTCTAGAAACAGCTCAGATCCTCTGCAAGAGAAACCAGTGCTCTTAACTGTGAGCCTTCTCTTCAGCTCCTCGAATCGGTTGTTTACATCTGGAATCAAATTCAATAAAACATCTCAGTGCTCACTGGCCCAGGATTTTCTATAATCCAGTACTAAGGTATTACCCCTTGGCAGAATGTTTTCATCTTAGGTTGTGTATGAGAAAACTGAGCCCTAAAATGCTTACATGACATACCTAAGTTATGCTTTCTCGTAATTGTTAGGCATGTAGGAGTTTAACTCATTGAGGATCTGTGTGAAGCAGAGAGGGAGTGTGGGCACATGTGCATGTATGCCTCTGTGTGTGTGTGTGTGTGTGTGTGTGCTGAGAGTGGGGAGAGACAGAGACAGACAGGTGGGGGCTAGTGGGAAATTGAGATTCGATAAAAAAAAATAAAAAATAAAAACTAGGAAGGCCTCTAGGGGACCAAGTCAAGACTAAGACATGGCCTATGTCTAAAAGAACTTGGGAGAACTAGGAGGTCACAACTGATATGGAATGTCCTTTTCAGTGCTTGGAATTATGATCCAAGGGAATACGAGATCTATGCAGACCTGGCTCACAGGGTTTCAGTCAAGTCATTATGAATGACTTGATATAGCACGGAGATTTTTAAGCAGCACTGAACGAGGTCAGACATCTCTAACTCTTTCCCAGCTAATCTGGGGCTAGCTTTGTTCCCCTCAGGCTGGCCAAAATGAACTGTCCTCTGGAGAATATGACTGATGACTAATCAGACTGTCCTTTTGTTTCTTTGTTTTCCTCAGTGTTCTTTCACTTTCAGAGAGGGGAGTGGACAGACACACTTTGGGGTTAGATGACCGTCTCAGAAGCTGGGAGTCGCCTTGCTGTCTCACTTGCCAATATCCTGCTTCTTCCTCTTTGCATTGTTTCATCTTATGTCAGTACTGCATGTTGGTGTCATATATTGGACATTCAATGCTTGATTTAAAATACTTACAATCTGCTCAGAAAAAAAATTGACTTAAACTGATTTGATTTTTAATTTGTGTGTAGTTGCTTTCTTTCTGGAAAGCTTATTCTCTTTTCACAGCATAAGTGACATTTAGGTCACACATCATTTGGTCCATTATTTAGAATTTTTAGTTGATTTTGAATTAGAATTGATGAATTAAGTCATGGCAAAACAAGCTTGGTAAAACCATGCTTTTGCCAATAAAAGATCACATTTCTTGAACAAAAGTCATGCCTCCATAATACTAAAAATAGAATTTAAAGTAGAAAATGCCATCAGTCATTTAGGTAGTTTTTTCTATAGGATGCCAGAAAGACAGAGAGAAGGAGAGACAGACAGAGACAGACAGAGAGACAGACAGAGACACAGACACACACAGAGTGAGGCAGAGGCAGATATAGATATATGCATACACATACACATACACATATAGTTTTAACACTTCTTAGCCAGATGTTTTGGCATGAACAAAACATAGAATGGAAGTCCCCACTTTTGTTCCAGTCATGGGGGTGGACATTTGAAGAAGAGATTTAATCTTTACTATCAGTGATCTAAACAGCTGTGTCTTTTTATTTTGTATTTGTAGACTCTTAGCTATCCGTAAAATAAGCTGAGATACTTTGTCTAAGTTAAAAAGACTTTTGTTGCCTTTGTAATGCTCTCGAATTATTAGCTTTACAGAACACTGTACTACGTTGGCCACCAGTGCTTGGCTCTCTTGTTCATAAAACTGCAATCAAGTATAGCCATTGAAACACCACATAGACCTGCAAGTGCAGGTGACTATGCACAGCCAGTCCTCAAACAACTGTTTGGTGTATTTAACTAGAAACTGTTGAGCCTCTGTATACAAACTGATGGATCTGCCTACTAATCCACTAGCTGGTGTTCTGCACTGAGGAACCAAATGCAATTCAGTGGCAAACTAAGTAATATTTAACTTCCCAAGGCACTGCATACTGCAGTGTTTAATGCACATAATTTTAAAGCATTTACTATAAAAATAACATTACCTTCCAGTGTTGAATGAAACCTGGTAGCTGTATCAAAGGATTGATTGAGGACAGGAAATGGTTTTCACCCAAATCCTATCTATACCTACTGTTTAGAAAATTCCTTCAGATTTCCCAGTTAGAATATTATTCATGACCACCTCTGTCTATACTGTAGTCATGGCAACTGCTCTGTGAGCTGAAAAGAGTGCAAAGCCTGATTCACCCTCCAGAACTGCTTCAGAAGTGGTTAAATGATGCAGCTTGCATGGCTAACGTGCACTGTTGAGTCTTCTTCCCAGTAACTGATGAAATTAAAAACAACTTAATGCAACCATTAGGATGGTCAGGCCTGTTGATAGCTAATCTAAATGCCTTATTCTGACCATCTTTCCTTAGGAGCTTTTTTTTCCTTTTGAGCATTTATTTTCTCATGTTTGCTATTCTAGGACATAGGAGAGAGAGCAAATGAGACTCAGAAACCTTTCATGAAGGAATGTAGAGAGAGGCGAACCTTTCATTTTAAGCTGTAGGCACATACATGATCCACCTCACTAATGATACACCAGCCTTATAAGGTAGATAGATCTTTCTCCTTTTCCTATGGAAGAGGAAGCAAAGCTTAAAGAGGCAACTTGCTAACTTGCTCAGGGTTTGTGGGCAGAAGCAGACTGGTAGTTATATGGAGACCTTTAACTCTGGTACTCCCTTCCTAGAGTGTTCTATAAAACAGTACTTCCAAGGTTAGTGACTTCAGTCCTTGGTGACCTTCATACTTTACCTTGTTTTCCATACATAGATACAACTCTCCTAACAGTCTTTAAGCATGGACAAGTAAAGCAAATCTACACTTACTTTAGGGTGGGGAAAGACAAATGGTGTGTGTTTGTGTGTGTACGTGCGTTCATGTGTGTACGTGTGCTCATGTATGGAGGGACAGAGGTCCACTTTGGATGTCTTCCTCAGTTACTCTACACTTGATCTTTTTAGTCTCTTAGTGAACCTGGAGCTCATGGGTTGACTGCACTGGCTGACCAGTGAGCTCC
This sequence comes from Grammomys surdaster, assembly GCF_004785775.1. Taxonomy (NCBI): domain Eukaryota; kingdom Metazoa; phylum Chordata; class Mammalia; order Rodentia; family Muridae; genus Grammomys; species Grammomys surdaster. The sequence continues at coordinate 6,920,172 of NW_021604651.1, forward strand.
AAGGATCTACCTGTCTCTTCCCTGCCTATTTCCATATTGAGGTTGCAGACACACACTGTACATCTGGCTTTTACATGAGTGCTTGGGATCCCAACTCAGGTCTCCAAGCTTGTGCAACAATCATTTTATTGTATGAGGCACATCTCCCTAGTCTCTCACTCCTAGTAGTCTCTTAGAAAACAAAACTGGATAGGCCAACACGATTGCCTTGAATTGACATTAACAGGCACACATGTATATAGTCTTCCTGTGTTAGATCGGTAGTACAGCCATATTCTCCACTTGCATATGTGAACATCTCTCCTGGAGACGATGAGTTATCTATTCCTTTATGATCTGGGAAGGGCCAAAGCATTTGCTACGGTGTATTGTCCTTGTTAGGCTTCCTGAAAGCATACCTCTGGAAAGATGGTATTTCTGAGAGAGGAAAGTATTTTATATGACATTTCCTTCCCAGGTGCTGAGCATCGTGGATGCTGTAAAATATTTACAGAAAGGAATTATACTTCCGTATAGAGTTTGTCAGATGTTCTCCATGTAGTGCCTCTAGTAAAGTGCCAGTGTGAATTTTTATTTTCATGCTCTTAGCCAGGAAGGGAAACTGTTGCCAAACAGCTGTGACTGGTTCATAAGCACTTTGGCAATTGATGAATTTCTCTTGCTCAGCTTGGATACCCAGATTCGACAGAGGAAGGGAGTGTGAAAAGGCCCTTACTCAGATGTAGTCAGCTCCTAAAGCAGTCATTGGCCATTCCCCTTTCCTTCTGCTCATCCTAAGCCAACCCTTTTGGGCCAAGTCATTAGGATAAGATGGTTTTTGAAGTCTCCCCTTGCAGCTGCTATGTAGATGTTCATGATTTTAAGAGCACACAACTATTCTTTATGAAGCCCAGAAAAAAAAGTGCTATCAGAGGCTCATCATAATCTGGCTGCTGTCTGTTCCCTGGCAAAAGTTCTCCTATGCCTAGGGACACCACTGATGGAAATGGCCCAGCATCTCATTTTAAAGTTGTGTCACATGTCCTAATGTAAGCCAGGGTTTCCTCAACACATTGTGCCTTTAAAAAATTGAAATGTGAAGTAACTGTAGAAAAGGGGGCTTAGATGCAAGTAAAATTCCTTCTATTGAGTAATTTCTAAGATATTATTTCAAGGTTTCTAACAACCCCTGTTTAAAAAAAAAAAGGCAGGGAGGGCTAGCTTACATACCTTATTGGCTGTCCTGCTGGCTTTTCAAGTTGATATTAGCAAAAAATACGTGTAGGAAAAACACTGTCATGGGAATCAGGGCAAGGTGGTTCTAGCTTCTATTGTGTCACTCTGGGGGCACACAGCCATCAACAAGTGATTGGATTTTATATATATATTGTAAGTTGTGTCTAAGGCCCCTTCTTGCTCTGCAACTATCTCTTCATAGTCAAACCCAGCTTCTATTATTTATTCAGGTTAAGACAAAGACAGTCGTCAGTAAATATTAAAATAAAGCTTTGGTAGGTTTGGCTGTCAAAGTACTAGCTCTCCATACAGATGGTTACACAGTGGAAACCAAAGCCAGTTGTCCTGGGAGAAGTATGAGACAGAGTTCCAGCTGGCTTGTGTTTTGGGACTCTTCTACCTAAATTTTATTATTCTTTATGATGGCTTTGTAGTCATCTTTACATACTAAAACCTAGCAGTAATGGGGAAATGATACAGGCTACTGGTGAATGCAGAAGGTGAATTCAGCAGCTGTTGTCTAAATGGCTGTGAAATGTTCAAGCACACTGAGAGTATAGGACATTGTGCCTTATCACAACTTCTGATAAGCATCTTGGTGTTGCGCCTGCTCTTTTGAACCTCAGATAGAAACAAATGAGTATAGCAAGGGCAGTGGAAATGACAATGGAGTTGATCACAGCACCATATCTCAGTTAGGCGATAGGCGATTCCTGAAGTATACTTTCAGACTGTACCCCCAAACTCATCCAGGAAGTGTCTGTCAAGGGGCAGGAAGGGTTTGTGTCACAGATGTCATATATGAGCCTTTCTTTAGTTAACAAGGCTGAGATCCTCAGAACAACACTGATAGCTAGAAAAGTGACTAGCAAGTTACTTGCTAAGTATTTAGCATGAAGCCAGGATTAGAACACAAGCAGCCCTTTTCCCTGTTCCTTCTGCTTCTCCTCTCAACACGCACTCCCAATGCTATCGAAGAAAATACTCACGTAAAGTAATACCTCTTTATATATAAACTCTTAAGACAGTCTGTTGAAATTAAACTGTAGACTGGCTACACCACCACACACTCACTAGTGGTCAACTGTGGGAAATACATCCTTACACGGCCTTCTAAGATATAATACAAGAGAGCCTGTGAAGCACCTTTGTTCCTAAGGGCTGTAACAAGATATTAGCATTGCATTGTTTTTAGGACAGTAAAATCATATTCTGGTTAAAAACTGTTTACTGTAGACACAGACGAGTATCTTGATAGTGTGCCATAAAATAGGACTTTGAATTCAGACAAGGTAAAAGGGGAAAATAAGCAAAATGAGATGATATTCAGTGTTGACTAAGGGACAGCTTGTCTCAAAGGTGAGAGGAAATGGCTCTAGGAGTCTAAGAACCTTGACTTTGAAGGGCGTATTCTAGTTCTTACTGAAAGAAGTATTTGTTACGTATGTGGTATCAACATAGAGCAAACTTTTATTGAGCAACTGTTAAGGCCACAGTTCCAGTTTCAGATAGCTATAAAAATAAAGATAGCATAGTGGTGCAGTTGTCTTTAAGGAGCAAACAGCAAAGTAAGAGCATTGATAAAAATATTACAGGCTAATATGATAGGTAGAGAGCAGATGGTGGAGTATCTTGGAAAGTCTTTTCCAAGAGATTGTATTTGTACTGCATTTTGAAAGACTGTCATTATTTTAATATTTTAACAAGTGAAGAAAGGGAGCAGCATGTTCAAATATCTTGGCTCATAAAAGTTCATGTCTTGTTAAAGAATTGCTGTAGTTTTAGTGTGGAATTTGGGAGGGCTGAGAGTGATAGATTATCTGAATTTCTATATCTCCCAAATTTTTTAGGTTGCAGCCCAAGTGGTTATGTATATGTAGGCAAAGGTGAAACCTTTGAACAGTGATTAGACAGAGTTTCCCATGGATGGGCTATGTCCTTATGTCTTGATCTAGCTCTCAGAGCTGTGAGATCTGAGTCTCTGTTGTCTATAAACCACCTACTTTATGTTGTTTTGTAGTCGTAGTTGAATAAATTTAGAGAGGCACTTAAGTCTGCAGGACTTAGGGCACTGTCTGCCATTGGTTTGTGCCAGGCTGTTTGTTCTTCCCAGAGAGACTGACTCCCACCTGTATTTAGGTATGGACACATATTTGAAGGAAAATATAATGCTGGGAGTTCAGCATGGAATAATGTTCTTCTGCATCATTGTTCTGGCTTAGGCATAGGTGAAGGATTGGCTGGGCCAGATCAAATAGGAAAAACCACAGAGGTTATTGCTTAGGACAGTACAAATGCCACTTGCAGGCTATGCATCATGGCTGAGACTGCACTGGTTTGTGCCCTGTTTCTAGTACCACAGTCATACTGAGCGGAAGGTATCTGGTTGTTGAGGTTTTAGACTCCAGATCCATTTTGTTCCTGGCTGCTAGCATGTTCTTTATATTCCTGAGCCCCAGCTTCCTATCTGTAGAATAGAAAGCACTCATTTAATTTGACACTCCTGAGCATAAAGTATCTAGAACCATGCCTGTACAGCCTACATGTGCAAATGTTAGATTCCAGTATTCCCTTGATAACCACGTTTTATATTTGACTTAACAGTGAATTACCTAGTTATATTATTTTTCTCCTGCCTTGGTTGGACAGAACACAGGGCTTTTTAAAGTGTCAGCTTGGCAAACAAAAGGAGGAAACCATAGAATGCTGAGTAGAATGGAAAGAGTTTTGTCAACAGACCTACATTTAAGTTTTGCTATGTGAATTACCTGTGGCATGAGTTTGGGCTTGTAACACAAATCATAGTTTATTCCATGGGAAAGTAAAATAGTGCCTACATCACAGACTTGTTATATAAATCAAATGAGATACTGAGAGTTCTCAAGTCCCCTTTGGGTAACTAATGGTACTAGATGTTCTGGATTATTTTTTTGGATTCCTACTATCCATGCACTTTGTATTAAAATGCCTTCCTAGATTATGATTATTTCTCTTTCTGTAGGTTGTTTGACTTTTCTTTTCTTTTTTTTTTCCGAGACAGGGTTTCTCCGTGTAGTCCTGGCTGTCCTGGGACTCACTCAGTAGACCAGGCTGGCCTCGAACTCAGAAATCCGCCTGCCTCTGCCTCCCAAGTGCTGGGATTACAGGCGTGCGCCACCACCGCCCGGCTTTGACTTTTCAAAGTGTAGTCAGAACCATGTATCTAGATTCTCAGCACAGTTCTCTAAGAGTATGTGCTTTAGTAGCCCTGCCTCTTGAGCTGTGCATGCTCAAAGATCCTTTTTCCAGAAGAATAGCCTGTTGCTTCTGACAGACAGATGTGGTTGCTTTGGCTGTGTTTCAAGGAAGCACACAAATTACCTCTCTGATATTATTATATGAAATTTGAATATAGAACATACTATTTTGGTTGGAGTTGGAAAAATAGTTCAGCTTGATTTGCAAGCACAAGGATGTGAGTTTGATCCCCAGAACTCATTTTTTAAAAAAGCTACTGGTGTGACTTTGTAATCCCAGCACTGGAAATGCAGAAACTAGTGGCTCCCTGGGACTTGTTGGCCACCCAGCCTCCCCTTCTTGATGAGCTCTAGGCTAGTAAAAGACCCTGACTCCAAAAAGAAGTGGAAGATGCCTGTGGAAAGAATCCTCTGGCTTCTGCACTCACATGGACACTTGCGTATGCACACACACCTGCAGACATGAACACACACGCGCGCGTGCACACACACACACACACATCATTTTGTAAGTGTGTGCCTGTGTGCATAAGAGATACTCAATGAATACTTCCAAGTGTTGCTAAACATTGCATTACTTCAGCAACTGCTGGGTTGGCCTCCCCCAGCCACGGCACTACACACATGTTAAGAGTAGGGCTAGTTTTACCCACCAGTGCCTAACATGGTGCCTAACATGGAGTAGATGCATAGTAAATGCTTGGACCAAAAGGAGTAATGATAAAGGAGATAAGAAATAGGTGCCAATTGCCTTTCCTAACCTTTTTGTTCTCTCTTTTTCCCTTGTTCTTTTCAGTTCCTCTTTCTCATAATAAATAGTGTCATGAATCCCTTAAGTATCCTAACTATTACCTTTTAAAGAAGATATTACTTCTTTCATTTTCTCTCCACAAAAATGAAAAGTGACATGCCTCTATTATAAAGAAATGGCCCCAGCAGCTTCTGGAAAAGCACTAGTGGTTAATCAGTTACTTTTTATTTAAATACATATGCTTAATGCTGAATTACATTGTAAAACTCTCAGGGTGATTTATGGTCTCAGTCGGCCTTAATTAACATCCATTCCAAGAGAATAGTAAACGGGAATGGCCTTCACAATTGAGGGCGAACAATGAACTCTCTGGGTGTTGTCCAATTTGTAACATGATTTACATGGAAGCAAGCCCTTCCTTTCTTGGGGTTATCCCTTTTTCATCTGGTGTTTAGAACGGGTTATATATAATCCATAGATAGGAACATTTGCTGTCAAATACACTGGCTGATTTAGAGCTAGGCCACAAAATGGTCACTATTAATAAAGAGGAGGAAAGAGAGGGAGAAAAAAATTCTCATCTGAGACTTTGCAGGGATTTCAGGTTCTTGCTATGTGTCATCGCTTGTCCAGCCCATGGCGGTTTTACGAAGTGACCATAATGAAAGTCAGATTGAATGCACAGGATACATACATTTAATCAACAGCCATTGGAGCCTGGAGAGCTGCAAGAGTTATAAGAGCCCTGTGAATGCAAATTTATGGTGAAAGAATCCAAGGGGCGGGAGGAGATGAATGTCTGCTGAATGGTACTACCTGACACGGGACACCAAAAGACTTTCCAGAGTGAGGGATTTCAGTGTAAGGTTTGGCTTGTAAAGCTGCCAGCTGCTTGGTTTCAAAACTTGAAACATTTCCAAAACCTTAGACGAGGCACTTTATACACGAACTAGAATAAATACTCTGGTTTTACTACCAATTTAAATGTGCTCAGTTTACAGTAATGAGCTTGTATAGGCATTACCTTGTTTATAGAAAGTGGAACAGGAAGAAATGAACATTAACCAGGACCGGTAGCAGTTCCCATTGCCTGCAACACAGACTGATGGCAAGTCTAGTTTCTTCCAGTTTGGAACTGTGTCACAACTGATACTGGTGTGTGCGCTTGGCTTTAATGCCATGTTGCTCCAACAGAGTCCCAGATGCTGTCATCCAACCAGTGTCTATCAAAGCCACCCACTTGACTGTTTCTTACTATTTTTAGTACAACAGATGTCAGTAGCACAGTTAGGAATTATGGGACAGTAGAGTATGCATAATTGGTTTTGTTTTAGCGAAGCCTGCTTTCTACATGTGTTTTGGTCTCAGGAGTCATTTATTTCCTCTTAACAATGATTTGCGTTTGACTTGATATGGCTATGGAAGCCCTCTTGGAATGGTGAGTCAGGACCCTCTTTGGCCCTCTTACTGATGGGATCATATGCCAGAGATAGACAGATGTGTTTAGACTGAGAGACATAATGCCCTTGGCCTAGAGAAGAAGGAAAACAAATCTAGGAGACCCTAGCAGGCATGGTGTCTAGAAGAGAGTAGACATTCAACAAATATTGGTGAAAGAGATAAGAAGCACAGAGAAGGGGGAGGGCAGGGGTCCTAATAAAAAGAGACCATAGAAGCTCCTGGCTAAGAGGCACAGCCCCTCAAGTTCAATTTTGTTTAGATTTTTGGAAAAGGAAAATGAGAGGAGAAGCCACGTAGGAAAATTCTGAGGTTAACAAACAAGGAAACATGGACAGGATGACATTGATATTCATGATAATAGAGATTTATTAGGCATTATAAAAAAGGAAGCAAATTTTTCTGAGCCCCATTGACCCCATGTCCTTTGGGTATATTGCCTACATGCAGCCTCTAAGACTTCCGATTTCAGAGTCTGACTCCTGGTCTTTATTTTTCCATGCCTTTGCATGACTTCTCAGACTCTTTGGGACCAAGGACACACACTTACAACTATCATTCCCACACTACCCAAGCATGAGCACACTCCTGCAGTTCCTCCCTCACTGTGGAGGGTATTAACAAAGTGCAAAGACTGCTAAAGCCAAGAGCGGGACTCAAGCCTACAGTGAATGAAGAGTCTCCTAGCATGATCACTATATATGCCTGACAGCTTTGGTTTGCTCGTTTTCATGTTCCAGGCTCTCTGTTTGCTGACTCATCTTGCTTAAAAACAAAAACAAAAGTAAAAACAAAAACAAAAAGCAGGTTTTCATGTTGAGAAAAGAAAAACAGAGCTAGTTATTAAGCTGGGATAATTCAGAGTGTCAGTGCTTCCATTATGAATTCTCGAGGGGGGTGAAATCTTCTTTTTGTCATTGTGCTCCCTTTCTACCTGTTCCCTCACCTCCTGCTCTTGAATACCTTCCCTAGTCATTTATTGCCCTGATGTATTTTCTATCTCCCTGTTTCCTCGCCTTTAGTTCATGAATTTCTTCTCTATGCATTTATTTACAACATCAAATCTGTGAGATTGTTTTGGAGCCTCTTCTGTTACAATAGAACTATACTTAAAAAATATGTTTTTAGCACTATTTTAGTGACTTTATGTAACATTGGTAACTCCTATTTTCTCCCATGATATTTTCACCCCATTTTATCTTTGTTCTTTATAAATGTGGGATTAATTGATAACCCTGAAATTTGTTTCTCTTTTGGCATGGCTTCCTATTTCTGTGACTGGCTGCTTCTCATGTGGTTTTGGATTTACTTGCTGTTGTTTGTATGGATTTCCATGATTCCCGAGCCTTGCTTCCCAGAGTGTTCACCCCCTACCATGAAGAGGATGTTGTGATAGGAGATGATGTTGAAGAGCCAGAGGAAGCTCAATCCTGTGAGCTTTCTGTAGGGCCAGGCACTTGGCAATGGGAAGAAAAGCTAAACATGGCTTTCTTCTCTACCACACTTCAGCCTGGAAGGGTATCAGATGGTCCCCAGAAAGGAGCTGTAGTCAAAAAGGGCCTGCCAGGCCAGCAGCATCATTTTATGAGGGATAGAGTTTCTGTCTTCTACCTTCCTACCTACCCCAGGTTGCCCTCCCTCGTCATTTCTTGTTTCCTGGAGTATTCTTCTAACATTTCAGCCACACCGTCGTCCAATACCTTCCTTCTCTGTAGAGAACATTTGCAATGCTTATCTCTGCTGTCCATCTTGGCACTAAATCACAGAATGCCTTACATCATTTAACTTTCCTGAAAGCAGTCTCATCTGTGAAATATTATTATAAGTCCCAAGACAGCAGAGGATAGAGCTTCTTTGAGTTTTCAGTAGTACTTACAAACAAGTCCAGGCTTCCTTTAATAAAGATTGTATAGGGCTTTCTTTTTCTATAAAATAAGATTTTTGCTTATTAGTTCCCATTAGTTTATTGCTCCTTAGTTTCAAATTATGCTTATTTATGTTTGGTCAGTTTATTTGACAGGGGAAGATATTAGAGAGAGTTGTTCAGATCTCTTAATCTTATGAGTCGTTGTATTGCAAGCACGATCCTTAGCTCTTTGTTTTTAGACTTTTCTTTAGGCAAGTACTTTTAAATTTCTGTGTTTTTGGAGGATAGTAGTTGCTGCTGGAAATAGTGACTTTGATTTAATCAATGAAGGAAAGTGTGTCCTTTAAGATTCTTTCTGTCACAGTGCAACTAGATCTTGAACGAATATTACAAATGTGCACAAGTAAATATATTTAAATTTCAGTTTCCAGGGATTTTTGTTAGTATGTCAATCATATCTTTATCTTACATACTATGACTGCTAAATTTATAATCTTGTTTTTGTAGATTTCTTAGGAATTTCTCTGTAAATAATCATGGCATTTCTAAAGAAGCTTTTTTCCCAGTCTCTGCCTTATTATATATGTTACTATATAGTCTGTTATAATATGGAATGCTTCAGTATGAAAGAGAAAGACTAAGAGTCTGCTCTTACAGCAGACATCCTTACAGCAGACATCCTTACAGCAGACATCCT
>NW_021604651.1:6929405-6959637 GCF_004785775.1 Grammomys surdaster
TCCTTACAGCAGACATCCTTACAGCAGACATCCTTACAGCAGATATCCTTACAGCAGATATCCTTACAGCAGACATCCTTACAGCAGATATCCTTACAGCAGATATCTTTACAGCAGACATCCTTACAGCAGATATCCTTACAGCAGATATCCTTACAGCAGACATCCTTACAGCAGATATCCTTACAGCAGACATCCTTACAGCAGACATCCTTACAGCAGATATCCTTACAGCAGATATCCTTACAGCAGACATCCTTACAGCAGATATCCTTACAGCAGATATCCTTACAGCAGATATCCTTACAGCCGTTACCTTTGATAATGAAAAAGAGCAATGCTTTGAAAATGAACAGAGCCAAAGGAGACCACAAAAGCTAGATCGTCTCTAGCGGCAAATACAGGTGCTAGTTCTAAGAACAGTAAGATAAACCCGCTCAGCACAGCAGGAGGCTCAGAGAACAGCCAGCAAGATGGACCACATCCAGGACTACAGACACCATTTAACAAATTCCAAACAGTAGAAATAAGACAAATATGCTTTCAGATCACAGAGGGATGAATGAGAACAGAAAGATAGCTGTACAGTCCCATCTCCTTGCAATGCTTGGAGACTAAACAGCAATTGTAAATGACACCAGGGCCAGTGGAAAAACTCAAGAGAAAGTGAAAATATTTTGAACTAAATACAAATAAAGCATCAAAATAATATTGAATGTATATATTAAAAGAAAAATTAAGCTTCTGTTTTAGAAAACCAGAGAATAAAGAACTATGTATGTCTAGACTAAACAGAAGAAAATAATATTTTTAAAAAAGATAACAGGAATGAACTACAATTTAAAAAAAAAAATCAGTAAGTACCAAACTGTTAGCCTAGCTAGCCAAAGTGAGAAAATCCAAATTACTATATTAAGAAGGAAAAAGAGACATTTAAAAGTATTAAATTGCTGGGCAGTGGTGGTGCACGCCTTTAATCCCAGCACTTGGGAGGCAGAGGCAGGCAGATTTCTGAGTTCGAGGCCAGCCTGGTCTACAGAGTGAGTTCCAGGACAGCCCGGGCTATAAAGAGAAACCCTGTCTCGAAAAACCAAAAAAAAAAAAAAGTATTAAATTAAAATAAAAAAGATGAAAGTATTATAAACAACTATGGACTCACAAATTTGATAATTTAAGTAAAAGAACAAATTCTTTTAAAGATACATTCAGCCAAAACTAAAACAAGGAAAATACATTTAAAAAACTTAAATGTATCCAAGAAATTGAGCTGGTAATTAATAAAATTAAAAGCATCAAATCCAGATGTTTTGTATCAAACATATAAATTCTTTACATTCTATTCCAGAAGGTAGTATAGGGTAACATTAATTTATTTTATGGGGCTATCATTATCCAAATACCAAAACTATATAAAGGCTTTATAAGAAAAGAAAACTACAAAGCAGACTCTCATGAGCATGACTGCCAAACTTCAGCAAAAATGTTAGCAATGGACTAATCCAACAACATAAGAATAGACACCAGTATGTTTCCTGACTAATGAACTGATAAAAGAAAGAAAGAGAGAAAGGAAGAAAGAAAGAAAGAAGGAAGGAAAGAAAAACTGTATCATTATGTCCCTACAGGGAAAATGTTTGACAAAATCTTAATACGCAGTCAAGACAAAACACCTCTCAACAAACAAGGAATGGATAGAGAATTTCCTCAACTTGATAAAGACCATTTATATAAAATGTAGAGCAATCAGTATATTTAATGGTGAGGAACTAGATAACTTTCATTCTTAACACTGGAAGAAGGCAAGGTGTCCCCTACCATCGCTCATCTTTAATATTGTTATGAATTCCTGGTTAGTCAGTAAGCTTAGCAAAGGAAATAAAAGTAAATTGTCTGAGAAGGAAGAAATGAAATGGCCTTTGTTTATAGATGAAGTGATTGTTGTAAAATCTCTAGGAGACCACCCCTCACTCCAGAATAGGAAGCTTCTTAAGACTAGTGAGAGATTATAACAAGGTTGCAGGAGCATCCTTTATACAAGAAACAAGCACTGGAATTCAAATTTCAAAATATACAGTACCATTGAGGGAATAGGTAGATGAGCGAGATTGGCTTCAGTATCTGTAGAAGAATATATTCTTTATAAGCCATAGTTCAGCTAAAATAATTCAAGAGAGATCTAAGCAACACATGGATATGAAGACTTGGTGTGTTAGAAGTCAGCTCTTTTTACATTGATCTATAGATTAAATAAAATTACAAAAGTTTTAGTAAATTACTTTGTAGCCATCAGTAAACAGATTCTAAGGTGAATATGGAAAGGCAAAAGACCCAGGATAGTTAATTATTCAAAGAGGACAAAGTTGGAAGGCTAGCTATCCAACTTAAGACTGACTAACTAAAAGGTCTAGTAATGAAACAGTATGGTACAATAAAAAGACAATAAATAACCTAATATTTATAAAGACAGAGATTATGGAGTGAAGGCCTACACTGACAAGTTCACTTCAAGGTGGAAGGTTGAAACAGATTTCTCGGTTATCATAGGATGAACAGAGATGACATTGAATATAAAGATAAACATCCTATTTTACAGGATTGAGATGAGAGTCACAAATAGAGAGCTGCTTCTAATAATTAATATGCCAGGGAAAGAAAAGTAAATGTAAATAAAACATCCAATAAAAAAAGAAGATACATAAAAATAGATGAATAAAAAGTCCAGCTAGTTGTTAAGTCTAGTAGCAGGACAGGTCAAACTGGAGGTAGGATCATGGAGAAGCACTGGGGAGGGTCAGGGATACTAACATTCTAATGCTTGGATGGTGTGTTCATAGTGTGTTCCAATATGATTTTGTTCAACTTGTGCTCTTGTTACACAGATCGTTTTGTATAAAGTGCAGCAGAACATAATAAAAACGTCTTGTCCAAATAAAGTCTTCATTTTTCAGTATGTTTGATATTTTGTCTTGGTGCAGAGGTATTGTATTTCTAATCTTATCTGTAAAGATGTTAGACAGTGATTCATGTCCCCTCCCAACAGGCATTCCATTCCAGTAACATTAAATAAGGGCCCACCATATCCAGTATGTCTTTTAATACCAACAACAACCTATAAAACGTCAGTGGGACATTTTGCAACCATGAAAATAAAGTTAACGTTCACAAGTTAATTTGTCCCATCCTCTTAGGAACCTGAAAAGGGCAGGTTCCTTATTTATGGGCCATCTGTTTCTTTTGCCTGCACTGATACCACAGAATTATGTTAAAAATGAATGCTTGTCATTTATAAAGAAATTAAGCAATAGTCAAACTGGGAGTCAGATACTTTTTTCTATTTTGAAGCACCCCAGAGGGGGAAATTCACATTTTTCCTTACACTCACCCTGAAACCCATAACACTGTAAAACAGAATTTCCTAATATTTCGCTAACAAGCCTTTGAGTGGAAATAACATGAAAAACATTAAATTAGACATTTTTGGCAACACAGGTCCATATTTTCAGTTAGTCTTTGAGTTGTTTTATTTTCCACAAACTGAACTTTAAAAGATACTTTGGAAAAAAGAAAGGTGTGGAACCATTTATTTCTTCATTCAAAATGTTTGTTTTGACACTTTATAGTTTAAAAAAAGCATTAAAGAGGCCTCATAACTCTCAACATTTTAAGTTTTAAATAAGTCCAATCAACAGTAAGTTGAAAACTAGTGTTAAATCTTCACTTAGATTCTCTAGATGTTCTCATAAAACCACAGTATAATATTACAAATCAGAAATTTGGCCTTGGCATGTTATTCTCTAATATTAAAGCTTTAATCACAGTTTATAAATTGTCTCACTGTCTCTTCTTGTCTCCCTCTGGTCCAGGAGCTAGTCCATGGTGACGTGATGCTATCATTTTTGTTGGCTGTTTGCTCCCCTCCTCCTTTATGATCTTGGCTCTGTAGAAAAGCATGGGCAGTTCTTTTGTTGGGTGTCGTTTAATTTAGATTAGCCAGAGTTTTGTCCTGATTAAACCCAAGTTGTATCTTTTGGGGGAAGCGCTGCAGAGGAGACCTCACACCTCTCGGATTTCACATGAGGAGCAGACTGTTAGCAATTTGTCTCATCACTTCTATCAAGTCTGATCTCAGGACTGTGTGGTGTTTGCCAAGTAGTAGTTTTCTCTTTGCAAGGACTAAGAATGGAAAGGAGATCCTTGAGGCATGAATACAGGAATCTCCATGTTTCGTTTAAAGTTTTCCTACTGATTTTCCTTCGGTGGAGATCATTGTAGTGTTGACAGATGCTGAGCATCCAAACCCCCTGTTCCTTCACACCTGCTACCTGGAATTTGACTGGGGGGATTTTACCTGCTAATTGTTTATTCATTAAACTATGTCACTGAGTATCAGATGCCCTTGTCATTCCATGGGTAATAATCAGTTACTATCATTGGTTATTTCGAATAACAAAAAAAGAAGTTTTAGAAATAAAAATAGAAACCTTGAAACTAGCAGCTTAGGTCCAAGTAATGTAAGAATTGCTGAGCTGGAGGAAGCAACAACTGTAGCACAGAGCCAAGTGGGAGTGGTGCAGACACTGAGTGTGGACCACAAAGAAGAGCAACAGAGTTCTAGGAGAGAACTCTGATCCCATTATTGGCCATTGGGTACCCCTGCATAACGTCAACACTGTATACCAGGAAGAATACACATTTGCCTTCTGATTCAAATGAACCCTTTCTAATATTTTCAGCAAGGTTTTACATTTTCAGCGAATTTTGCAAATTGTAGAGTGAGAATAATGGGCTGATGAGAACAAGGTAAGAACTGAGGTGTGGCAAGTGACACTGCCATTCCATACTGACCTGAGTGTCGAATCATTAACTGAGGCAAGCATGGTGGGTGAGCACAGTCACCTGCACAGCAGCTGCCACATGCAATCTGGAGCATCTCCCTAGTCTCATATACAGATTCCAGATTTTTAAATACAGCTCTAAGCTGGGTTGCGCTAAGTCAGTGCTTCTGGTTCGTCCTGCCCCTGCCTTTGCTCATTGCAGTCTTCCCAAAAGTTCCAAGGCTCATTATTTTGTCCACTTTTAAAATATTATAGTTTATTATTTATTTATTTAATATTATAGTTTAAAGGCTTTTCATTTTTTGTTTTATTCATGTTGTATTAAGTAAAGTTGACCCATAGATGTCATAAAGATAAAAGAATTTTCATGTATACCTCTATTAAAACAAGATGGCTTGGTGCCTTGGTAGCCTTCTTATAAAATATTAAATGATTAAATTCTTATTGAGTGATTCTTCTCTTTTTCTTTTTGGGGGGGGGATGCTGTTGTTTGCTAACAACCCCCACCCCCTTTTGGAGATCAAATCTTGAATCATGTACATGAGGCAAACATTCTATCACTGAGCTATACTACCACAGGCTAATTCTCTGTTTAGAGTTTGAGGAAATATATCTTAGAGCCTTTTAGCCAAAGATTTTACTAGATAGCCCTTGCACCCTCACCAAAACATCTCAAATGTGTCTCTGCCTCCACCTTCTGATCTAAGGATCATGAAGCGTCTTTCTCTGTTAACTGCCCTCTGTCCCATGATAGAGGAACTTAATTCTGAATTCTTAACTCTGTTCAATAAAAGATAAAGAAAAAATATGAGCAAGATGATGTCTCTGAACTGAGTTCTAGCTTCTTGACATGTCTGACTGTGGTCATTGTAACTGGGGAACTGAAGGACAGGCTGATCATGGTGACTGCCTTGTTTCTACACAAGCCCATGAGTTCATTTACTTATTTTTATTTTTTGAAGCATTAACAGGAAATCTTTGGTGTGCAATGATGAAGAAATCAGTCCTTGAATAATGAACTATTACAGTGTTTCAAGATGCAGGGAAAGTTAGATGACTTTAAATTTCCCCAGTTTATCTTACATTTTTTAAGTGATCTAGAAATACTAATAGGAAAAAAGTGAGTTTTGTCCTATTGTTTGGTTGGTTGGTTTGGGGTTTTTTTTTGTTGTTGTTGTTTTGTTTTGGTGGATAAAGGCACTTGCTGTCAAGTCTAGCTACCTGAGTTTGATCCCTGGAATCTACATAGTGGAGAGAGACAGCAAACCCCCACAAATTGTCTTCTGATCTCCACACATGTGCCAAAGTGGGCATCCATGTATATAAATAATTTTCTATTTGATCTTTAGAAAATCTTCAAGAAATTACGGAAGTCATGCAACTCTTAAGAATATACTCCATAAGAAAACTTAGAAAGTAAACTTGAATCCAGAAGACAATGGTGTTATTTCAAACACTAAGGAGTGGGGCCACTGGGAAGAGATCTTTAAAACCCTCTAATAAAATTTTAGACCAGTTTGCAAGTTCTGGAAGCCTTTTGGTTTTGCTAACACATGTGCCTTTGACTTGATTAACTCGCTGGTTAGACTGGGTACAGTCAATTTTTAGTTTGGGAGCTGACTATAATCAGGGAAATACTTATTCTAGCACCATTCAGGTTCCTTGAAGATTTCCTCATGCTTCCAACAGAGAAACTGGTATGAAAGTCCTAATGACCATCAATTTGACACAGAGTTTTACCCCTGAAGATAATGGCCAGAAATTGGACTACCAATACTGTTAGCCTTCGTGTGGGATTGTGCACAAGACACTTTGTCTTTCTGTATTTATTGATGGAAGGGCACTTTAATTGGTTTACATGTTCACTGAAGTTAAGATTACTACCACATCTTTGGATTAAGCAGCTGTCATGAGAATATATTCCTCCTGCTTTAGGAGGAAGGTTGGACTTGATACTGTTCTGAATGTCTTTCAGCACTTCAGAATCTATGTCTGCATCTGTAAGGGAATAGAAGTGGTGTTACCATGGTGTCTCCATATTGCTTGTCTTGTCTTCCGATCTCCCAGATCTCATATCCCATTTTGTTGTGTCCTTCTGTAGATCTTTATTAACAATGAATGGCAGAACTCAGAGAGTGGGAGAGTGTTCCCTGTATGTAATCCAGCCACAGGAGAGCAAGTGTGTGAAGTTCAAGAAGCAGACAAGGTGTGTATTGCTTAGAAGATTCCTTGTGGGACAACCACCCTTAGCAGCAAAACAATATGTGTTCTAGATGCCAACTTAGGTTTAAAGTATCATTTCTTTAATGACAGCATGTAGGGTTTGTGTGTATATGTGTTTCTGTGTGTGAATGTGCATGTCTGTGTAGTGTTTCTCTTCAGTTGTGCCTCTTTCTTTTTAACAGGTGGATATAGACAAGGCAGTGCAGGCAGCGCGCCTGGCCTTCTCTCTTGGTTCTGTGTGGAGAAGGATGGATGCTTCTGAAAGAGGCCGTCTGTTGGACAAGCTTGCAGACTTGGTGGAACGGGACAGGGCAACTCTTGCAGTGAGTAAATTAAGAAAGCAGTTATGTTTTTACTCCAAAACGGCCACTCAGCTGCAAAGTATTCTGTGAAGTGTTGTCATGTAGGGGCGCTAGGGGAGGGTATAGCATATATATGAAATATGAGAGATCTTTGGGAAAGCTATTTGTGGCATTTTGAAGAAAAAAACGACATAGCATTGCATCACTATTAAGGATCTTCCTTTCTCATTTTCTCACACCTCCCACAAGCAAAGCAAAACACTTTCACTTGACAAGCAAAACAAAAGCATCAAGAAACAGGACCTCCAGGCTGTTTGTAAAAGACAAATGCCAAGTGACTCTTTTGCAGATCCAATAGGAAAAGAAGGATGTGTACCCTCATACATTCTACTTTGTTTCTTCTGCCAGATTTTAGAATTATGATGCCATTTCTTTTCACTAGAACAATCACACACACATGCAGCATACATAGGAAATTCTTATCTGATGGTTTTTGTTGTTTTTGCTGCTATTGTTTTTAAAGTACAAGTTACTTTGAGGACTGGAGTATTGGCATAGCAGTTAAGAATACACCTCTTTCAGAGGACCTGAGTTAGGTTCCCAGCATCCACACAGGGCAGCTCATAAGTGCCTGAAATTCCAGATCCAGAGAATCAGACCTCTGGCTTCTATGTAGGCACTTATGTGCCTACATAAGTGCATTATGTACATGTGTGTGCACACATATGCACAATTTAATTAATAAAAAAGAAATCTTTTCCAAATACCTAGTTTCTTTGAAAATGAAGGAACACTTAAGAATGTAGACAGTATATGCCATAGATCCATTCTTGGATGGTCCTCAATTGGTTATGGACTCTACTTTTTCTCTATGCTTTGTAGACATTGGCTCTTTGCTAGCTAACTACATAGAGAATTTATTATCCAATTTGTGAATCTATAAATGCTTTTAGAAGGGCCTGGAACTTATTGAATCTTCTTTTATAAAAGTGAGCCAGTGTAGTGGCAAGCAGCATTTAAAAATGAACTCTGCTTTGTACAGTAAGTAGGTGAGCTGTGCTGTCATCAGCAATAAATAGTGTTCTTTAACTTCAGTGAATGGAAAACATTTCAGTTTTAGCTTTGTCAGTAATTAATAATTTTATACCAGTATGAGTTATATAATGTTCTTCTAGAGAGAAACAGTAAATTATAAATATCCATTTTTGTTTATTTCATTTGTTAAGCATCTAACAGCCTAGTATTTCTTACGTGAAAACAGTTTCACTTCATTGTTTCAGTGGTCATTGTTTTTGTAACAGACTTAATCAATTTAGGAACATGTCATTAAAATAATGTTTATAATGTAAAGCTGTTTATTATTGCTATTTTTATAAATGGACCAGATACTTTACTCTTAATAGATAATGGTTGTTAACATAAATGTTTACAAAGCCAGTCTTTAAATTGTTAAAGTCTGGGCTTCCCAAGAGTAGATCTTGTTTATGTGGTGGTAATAAATAAGCTTACTCTGAACCATGAATATTTCACTTCTCAGCAGGGGTCTTGGCAGCTGTATAGAACATTTTATATCCATGTTGAATGCATACAAAACTGATGTCCCTGCTTCTCTTTGTGGATTCAAATTACTAGTGCACTCTCCGAAAGATCTCCATTCTACTCTAACCATTAGTATAACAGAAGGTGGTTTGACAAGCAGAGGATTTCTTTATCATCAGTTAAAGAAACATTGTGTTTATATATCTGGACAGTGGTTAAGGAAAATACACAGGCATAGAATAGCACATGTGTGTCCATTGTGGTCTTTTACTAGTAACTAAAGCAAGCCTCTTAGGACTGTACACCTTCCTGTATAGGAAAGTAGAGTTGAGCAAGTGTGCATCACCACTCACATCCAGCTGGTTTCCTTCTGTTCCTTATTTATTCTTCTGAAGAAACGAGTGTGTCACTACAAAGTTCTGAAGTCTTAACTATTCTATTTCTTTTCTGACAGACTATGGAATCCCTAAATGGCGGTAAGCCATTCCTGCAAGCTTTTTACATTGATTTGCAGGGAGTCATCAAAACCCTGAGGTATTATGCAGGCTGGGCTGATAAAATTCACGGAATGACCATTCCTGTAGGTATGTAAAACATGAGTATGCTAAAAAGGGAAATGTGGGGCTCTGCCAGAAGTACTTCATCAAACACAAAGAGGAGCCATGTATGTTGCAGAAGTGAGACACTTGTGTCAGCTTGAACCAAGCATAAGACAAACAGATTATGTCACTAACCTTTTGTGACCCTTTTTTGTGTATAGATAGTCTACATATAAGTATGGAGGGCCATTTAAATCAGTTTATCAGTTAGCTAGGAAGTAGATATGTAAAAATTTACTGCTAAGAATTAGGTTAGACCCTTAGTATGAAAGTGTTTGAGGGCAGAAGGGGATTAAGAGATATCTATTTTAGCCACTAGATGGAAGAAATTTTATAGGAAAGAGACTGGCAGGTAACATGTGAACCCATCTCTTGGTGAGGAGTCTCAGACTAAGCCAGGAGGAGGCTCCTGGAGGAAACTGGGTAAAGTAGATCACAGTTACTTAGATAGTTATTCTCAGATTGGTTCAGCCCATTCACAGTTGTCTTTTGCAACACCACAATTCAATATCAATTTTATTTCATTGTTAACTTCTTTTTCGTCGAAATCCAGAATTTAGGGAGGTAATGTGGTCTTTATGTGTTACCTGCATTTCTCTGCAAAATATCCCCAGTTTTTGTTTGGCATTAGAACACAAGAAATAATGAATGTTTATTTGGATAGCAATTAAACATGTTAAGTATTCTTTTACATTTAGAATCTGAAGACCCTGAGTAAGACTCCAGTGTAAGACAAACTGGAATTAAAGAGTGTATGCCTAATGAGATAGTAAATTAGTGCCTCAACAGTGCCACTTGGCTAGTAAATGTCAGGTCTGAGAACCAAAATGTGTGTGAAAAATTATGGCACTGTATTTTGTGCACTTTGACTATAGACGGGCAATCAGGTACAGAGAAAGTGTCCACTTTATCTTTTTGAAGGATAGCCTTTTGCTAGAAGGCTTCATGAGAAGGAGAGCGGTGATGATTTTGAACCTTCAACAAGACGCTACTTCCTCTGACTTGTGGTTTTGCCCCCACACTGTATTCCACCTCACTCAAGACCCACTGTTAGCTGCTATTGCAGAGTTATGCACGATCAGTTGGATCTGCAAGGGCCCTGGTGCTATTCTCTTTATAGCACTATCCATTACTTCCTGGCCTAGCACTCAGTGGAGCCATTCTCTCTGACCATAAATCCCGTGCTTTGACCCTCCTTTGGCGACTCCTACTTATGATGATTAATAATAATCATTACTTGGATTTATTGGATACTTTCCCTTTGCCTGTTTTTTATTTCTTCTGCTGTAGTATCCATGAGAAGTATCATTTCCCCCCTTTCAATCTTTGTAGCTCAAATCAGAGTCCTCTGTCCCTCTCCTGTCCATAGCTTCCCTGTGATGGAGGATGGCTCAAAACCTTACTCAGTTTGCTAAGGGTGAAAGAGGAGTTGTGGTTCCTCCTGGATCCCTCTGAATGAGTGATGATTTTATTGATTTTATAGTAAATAGGAAAATGTGGTCCATACTTTAAGCTGAATTTTGTTATAAAGTGGCTTTATGATATGTCAACATATATATCAAAGGTTAAAAACTACCCAAGTCATATATAGTTATTTATCAGTTTCATTTTTACTTCAGTTTTGCCTCTTAAACTGAAGAATGTGCTAAACATGCAGATAATGATCAAACTCTAAGCTTTTACCTTTAGCCAGCTTGTTCTGGTGCTGTCAATAGTGAATGGACGGGTGAACTCCAATCCTGTTTAATCACAACTAGAGCACCGGCTGTTTGCTACACCCACTTGAGAAGAACCGGGGTAGTTAGTAGGATATGAATTGATGGTGACTGGAAGTCTTGAAGTCAGTTCTTCACCAGGAACCTTTTGGAGACACTGTAGAGATACTGCAGAGAACCCGAGGAATCCATAAAGCTAACCTCATTCTATAGACACAGGAACCAAGTACAGAGGAGTAAACTTAACATTTTTTTCAAGACTGTGTAATGAAATATCGATTGCGCTGAGACCTATTCATGGAAGACTCAGAGACATATAATATCACTTATTAGAATCTACCAGTAGACTCCTGGAAGGAATAGTATTAGTGCTATTTTATGCTAATGTAAATTTTCATTGCTTGAATAAGCAGCCACAGAAGTTATCACTGTTGTAAAATGCTCAGACAGTGCTGTATGGTGTCTACATACACTGGAATCTACTAGAGTATAGAATAGAATCGTTCTCTGATTTTACTCTAAATGTTTACTACTTGAATTATTTAAAGGGTTGCTATCTCCTCCAGAGTAATTGTACTGCAGTCAAATGTTCTACTACTGAGCTTTACCTTCAAACACAGAGTAATTCTATGTGAACATTAGAGATAGCAAGATGGCATCCATTCACTGATTTATGCTACAGATTCTTCTGTTACTAAAGGAATTAATTTTTGTTGTTGCTAGCTATATAAGACTCCCTACAGCTATTGAAATGTCCTGGTTGTTATCTCTGGGAGCTTGAGGTTCATATCACATATCTCAATTTCTGATACATTAAGATTTGTTGACTATAATTACAGTTATATCATTAGATTTTAGTTTATTCCAGGATGTGCCAGAATATGAGAATAAAACTTACATTAAATGTTTTTAAAAACATTTTTAATCTCTGTCTTTAAAAGTAATATTTTCCTTGAAGGAATTACTCAAAGATTAAACTTTTAATTAACTAAATATGGATCTCTGTCTCTGTCTCTCTGTCTGTCTTCCTCTCTCTTTCCCTCCTTTCCCCCTCCTTTTCTCCCTTCATCCCCTGTGTAATTTAATAAAATTCCAAACAAAAAAATGTAGGGTAGTGGCTTGATTGTTTACAAAGAGGCTTATTCTGTACTAATGTACCTATTGGGTGTGCGTACGCAGCAGAAATTAATGTACTGTTCAGCTAAGTTTAGAGCACAATGGAATATCTAATTGTAAGGTTTGTATGTTCTTTATGACCAGAGGGTTCAGAATGTATTCAGCAAGATCATTGGGTCCTTTGAACACTGAAGTGTGGGAAGCACCATGTAGCATCCAGACAGTATATGTAGCCTGAAAAACTGGTTCCATACAGTAGTAAATGAATAGATTTGTTTTATTTTAATTCTTAGGTTTAAAGACTATGGGAAGAAAAATGTTACTAACCTATGAAACTTGTTACTTTGTCACTTTCCTTGAAATGAGGCCAGCAAGTAGCCCTGTTACATTGGTGAGAAGTGAGCCAACTTGGCTGATCAAGCAAGTGATAGAACTAGTGACACTGGAAAAGATTAGAAAGGTGGCTCCCAAACGACTGGTCCCTGGTAACCCTGCTCTGGGGAATCAGAGCAGGGTCCTGATAGCTATGAGGGGCCCCTAAGTGCCATCAGTTCTTCCCAAGGGGGCCAGTAGCAGGTACATGTCTCATGTTTCCCAGAAACCAGCTGACTAAGTGGGGGTAACTCTTGTACATGTAGGAACACCCACTGAGTTTACAGGGCCCAGGACCCTTTCTTATCCTTTTCAGTCAGTGTTCTCTTGGGAAAAGCACAAGATACCCTGTGTTTAATTAGGACTTAGTGAGATCAGTCAGGAGGACTTCAGGAGTCGGTACCCTTTCTGTGCCAACCTTTAGCTCAGTGTGTATCAAATCTGTGAACAGATTATCAAGTATGTTTTATTCCTCATAACTCAGTTTATCTTGGGACATAATTATCAAGTCAAGTTTACTCCCGATGAGATCAATTTTCAAAGCTATTGTCTACATTTTCCTTTCCTTTTATTTTTCAGTAGCTTTCAACACTACATGATACCTTTACAGTCTTGTATATGTAGGACAGAGACGGAGAAACCTATGAGTCACTGTGCTGTGCTTACATAAGTGACTAGTGCATTTACCCAGAACCACCCGCTTTCTCACATTGTATCTATTCATCTTCCCCAGTCATGCAGCTCATCTGTGCCCTCTCAGTGTTCATCCCTCCCCTCACTAGATTCACTGCTTTGTATTTAGCCACTTCCGTGCATCGCCTTAGCTAAATTATAGTTTAGTGTGGCTGCTTTCCTTGCCAATGGACTTTTCTTGAGTATTGATCAGTATAGTTGCTACTCATGGAAGCCCTTTCCAGAGAACAATAAACTGGTGGGCAGTAGTGACTTAATACTGGTATAGTTGATGGTATCTGTTTAGAAGATTCATGAGTTAGCTCCATACAGAGTTGGTGTAGTTAATTAACCTTTAAAGTACCACTTAGACTAAACGTCATCCTATGGATAGTTTCTACATACTGCCTCATTGTCCTGCCTGCCCAAGCCTGCCTACGTCCTTCTTTCCTCCCCTTAGGCTACAATCTCTTAAACAACACCAAGAGACAAGGTAAAAACTGAGGGAAAGGTTTGCAAAAACATAACAGAGACCTAACCCTTGATATTCACAATGTTCCTCAAATGACTAAAATAATGAAGGACCTCACAGAAAAGGGGCAAAGGATTTAAATTTGAAAGAAAAATTGAAAATGGTTAGTACATTCATCCTTAAGTATCATTAAACACAATTCAAAGTCAAACAGAACAAATTGCCTTATTCTAGATTTCAGATGGGCTAAAATTCAGATATTTAGGAAACTGGTTAAAGAGTAGAAAATGGAGCATGTTGTTAGTACTTTACTTTGATAAAGGATGACTTCCAAATATTTATTAAAACATTAAAGACACATATACTTTAATCCAGAAATCCCAGTACAGATGTACTAACATATAAAGTACTGTCCTTTGCAGTACTCTGCGACTGAGCCAGAGAGGGACTTGCTGTTAGATGAACTGAGAATGGAGGGAGGGGAAGACAGCAGCATGAATGTCCTTGTGATGAGACGTTGCCATATAAACTCGTGCGAGTGCAAGTTCTCAGAGAAATGAAGACGGTAGATAGCAGCTAATTTGGGGAAGGACTGGAGATCAGGGGATGGGAAAGGCTGGGAGGAGAAAGAGAAGCAGAAAAGGAACTTTATTTAAAAACATATAATTTTTACCTTAGCTGGAACAACCCTGGGTGAGAAACAGTGGTTAAGATGTGCTGAGAGACGAAGATAAACTGCGTCATTTGTCTCTGTCTCACCAACACCCTCCTATCCTCATCTCCATCCCAGTTACAACAGCCAGCCTGCCCCAGGCTGAGCTGTAGCTTCACTTTCCTTGGAGGAGGTGGGACCGCTTTTGACAGACAAACCACTAGTGAGGTGACCAGCAACAAATCGGGAAACAAATACTTGATTGAATTAGCTTTTTTTAAAGTACCCAGATAAAAGCAACAGTATTTTTCTAAAGAATTTGGTTTGGGCTTCCTGGCTAATTGATTGTTCCAAATGCCTACTATTCCTGTAAGAGAAGCAAGGCTTCTGGAGCTTTTCCTCCAAGCCCCTAGGAATACCTGTCTGTGTCCCCAAGACCCAGGTCATGCCTGTGACAGCTGCATTGAGTGAGGGAGTATATTTTCCTTTTCTTCCTCATGTTTTCCAGCTGCCCAGCATTAAAAATGTGCTCAATAGCATTTCACCTAATGGCTTTTAATTTTGAAAACTGCCAAGAAAAGCTGTTTAAAAGCTTGAGGTACCTTGGTATTTAAATCAGCTAACTATTCTATATGGGTTAATATTTAACATAAAACTGGGTTTTTAATGTGTTCTAGTTTTTAAGTTTCCTCTTGCATGACTGTTTTTGTTTCATAAATTTGTTCTTCATTCTGTTGTAGATGTCTTTTCATCTGTTCTGTTCATGTGGTAGGTTTATCTGTAGCTGCCTGTGTGCATGTGTGCACACACACACGTGTTCGTGCACAAGCACACACACACACACACCCCTAAGGGCTGGCACTGTCATGCTTGGTGAGTAAGATGTGCCTCAGCTTCAGTTCTGATTTCCGCTGCCACGCCAGCGCTCCTCTGACTCCCCTGACACTCTCTGTGGAGTGACCATGCTTGTCTCTTTCAGATGGTGACTATTTTACTTTCACGAGACACGAGCCCATCGGAGTGTGTGGACAGATCATCCCCGTGAGTGCATCTCCTCACACTTCGTAGTATTTATTTTCATTTGACCGAGTTCTCTTAAAGACATATAAAACACAGTCCTTAGTGATGTATGGTTTTCGTTACTGGGAAGAAAAACCTGAGCTCATGTTGTTGACATATCTCTAGCAGCCTCTCTGCAAATGCTTCTTTGAACAGGTGAATCGAGTTTCAGGCCTATTACCATGAGTAGAGTTCTCAAGTCATGGGATTCTCCTGATAAAAATAAGCAAAGCAGAGGACAGTGTATGAACAACCCACCCTTGGTCATGAATGCCTAACTGCTTATGGGGAATTAGCATGAGGTTGTATTTGCTTGTTTCTGTTTTAGACTGGCAATTCAGCATCTTTCCAGGCATATTGTTTTATATGGTCTTTTTATCCCCTTCCCCCCCCCTTTTTTTTTACCACTGTCTCCTTTCACAGGAGTCTAGAGAAAAGGTGCTTTAAAAAGACAGCAGCACAGTTAACATCAGAGTCCAAATTGAAACCATTCTGGGTTGTTGTCTATCTTGTAAAGAAAAATAGGTGTAGTGACTAGTGTTTGGATTGGAACATTGAACACTGTCCTTCGCTCTCCCATGCACACCCTCTGCACAGCACAAAGCATCACCCAAGCTTCTAATAGGACTCTCTCGTAGTTCTGGCCGGGATTTGAGGGGCAGGGGGAAAGGTGGGCTGTGCTGACATTAAAGGCAGTATAGATAAGACAAGAAGATCTTTTCTTTCAACACGCAGAGGGATGACTCAAGAATAATCTTTGAGTTTGGGAACCAAAGATTCTTAGGGGCTTATTAATATGTGTTCAAATGATCAATAAGCCCTGGTTTATTTGTGACCTTCACTAGAGAAGGAAGAAAGGAAAGAGAAAGTTTTGGTTGGAGTTCTTCCTCTCCTCTCTTCAGGGAACCCCTCTGTGTCTGCCACCTTCTCTGCAAGCATCAAAGCTGCCCCTCTTGCTCTCCGAGGTCCTCAGAGCCTCAGCTTCCCTCACAAGACAAGAGCTCCTATCAGCCAGCTCCCTCAATTACTGCCTCCAAGATTTACGCACTGTAGATGGAATTAAAACATCACCAAGGACTCCTAAGTTTATAAACAACTAAGGGGAAAAGAAATTGGGTGTTTGGTGAAGGCAAGACACTTGTATATTTTTGCAGCTTGCCAGAGCCAGTGAGAATCCTTCAAGGGTGGCAGCTGAGATGCTTCAGGCAGAAACACATTGTGATCAGGGGCTGAAGCAAGGGGAACTGAAGCACTGTTTTCTTCCTTAATGTAATTATCAGACACTTGATAGTAAGAAGTCTCATGCCTGAGCTTACGACAATACAAGCCTAATATTCCTTCAAAATCAGTTTAAACTATGTTAGTGCCCATCTTCATAGTCTCATAAAGATACTTTAGTTTGATTTTCATGCTGTATTTTACTGATGAAAGTTTTGTATATTCATTGGTAGGTACATTTTATAAAATGTATAGTTGTATTTTTATGACAATGCATATGAAAGGGCCACATTGAAGTCACATTGTCTTAAAAATAATTGATAGCTAGGGTTTCAGTTTCTAGATAATACACATAAAACATTTTTCATACCAATGTGAAAATCTTGGTGTAAAAATCCAAAATTTAAGGGAAAACATTCACATATTGAGACTTTGGAACAAAGCCCAATTTTATAAATATGAAAGCAAATTAAAAAATAAAGCTAAACAAAGAAGAGTCTCTCCCTGCTTCTCCTTAGCACAGGCTTTCCTTAGGTGGACGTTTGGAGTATGAGGATACACTGGACAGAGGCGAAAGAGACACTTGTTTTCCTTTGTCTTATTTATTTATTTATTTATTTATTTTCAAATCATAATTTTTACTTATTCACACAGGGGTTATAAACACAAAAAGGCAGGACGTGGGGAAGGGGATGACACTGGAGAGTGGGTGTTCGGGGGTAATACTGATACGAAAGAGACACTTTGAAGGCCAGTGCTGTTCTCTTCATAGTGATGGCATCGAAACCCAAAGTCTACACTTGGTGGGGGAGATGATCTATGTTCAGGGCAGTTTTGAAAATCTGAGAAGTCACAGCTTCTTTCTTTCAAAATCTGAGAAGACAAAAAAGTAACAAGGAAACATTTTCCCTATCTATTAACCTTGCTTTTCCCTTCCAGTGGAACTTCCCCCTGCTGATGTTCACCTGGAAAATTGCTCCCGCACTGTGCTGTGGTAACACCGTGGTCATCAAGCCTGCAGAGCAGACACCACTCAGTGCGCTGTATATGGGAGCCCTCATCAAGGAGGTAGGACAAACTGACTCCAGGGCTTTCTTCCACTCCCTCATGTGGAGCCTATGAAGCAGAGCACATAGGCCTGAAGGGTAATACAATACATGGCTTCTTCCAATTTGTGTTTCATAGGCTGGCTTTCCACCTGGAGTTGTCAATATCCTGCCAGGGTATGGGCCAACAGCAGGGGCAGCAATAGCTTCGCACATTGGCATAGACAAGATTGCATTCACAGGCTCCACTGAGGTAAGTACCTGAGAGGCCATGGGCTGAGGGGAAGTCCCATGAGTAAGCAAAGGGGTTGAATGGAGATAAGTGTAGCATGCACTTGTAATCTCCTTGCTGGAGAGGCAGAGATGGCAGGTCTTTGAGGTTGCTTGCCTACCAGCCTTGTCTACTTGCAAGTTTTAGGATGGAAGAGGGTCTGCCTCAACAAAATGAAATAAGGTGTCTGCTTCAGAGAATGACAGACCCTTGAGGTTGTCTTCTGGTACATACATGTGTGCACATACACTTACATAATAAATACATACATAAATGCTGCAAATAGTACCCACAGTGAGTCAACATCCACAGTGAGCACTCAGGCCCCTCAAGGGGCAACACCAGTCTCATTTATAGATCCCCAATGAGTGTGAAAGCAGAGGTGCACACTGACTCTTTCTGAGCTTGTCTGTGTAAAACTACCCCGTAGACTGGGACTCTGGACATTTCTTTTAGTCAAGATATAGGACAGAAGCAAGTAGAGAAGCTGGGAATGTAATCTAGTATATAATAGAGGAAAAGGGGACAGCTTTCCCTTTGCATTTCACCAGGTCCTATGATGCAAGAGGCAGCTGACTGCCTTGTAAGCCATGGGGATGCTGTAGAGCACTGGTCAGCAAAGATTTCTATGAAAGGCCAGACACTTAAGTGTTGGAGCTTTGCAAGCAATACAGTCTCCATTTCATATTCCACTATGCCTAACTAGTACCAAACATGCATCATATATGAATTTACGAGTCAAGCCGAACACAAAACTTTTTTCATAGATGCCAAAATTTGAATCCTGTGTCATTTTTCTACATCAACAAATACCTTATTTTTTCGGATAGTGAAAAATGTAAAAACTGTTTTTATCTAGTAAGTCAAACCAAAAACAGCAAGGCAAATACGAGTTGTAGTTTAGATTCCTGATCATTACGAATCTGTGTTCTGTTGTGTCTTTGATTCAGGTTCAGATGATGAAAAATTTTCAAACTGTTGTTAGAGACTAGATGCTAAAGAGCACCTGCATCTAATTAGGATCGGATCAATAATGGAACTAGAAATGTTGTTGTCACTCTCTGTGAGCTAGCACTGTACCAGAACTGCAGGTATCCTTGTTGGAACCCCGTGGAGGACAGCAGCACTGGATGTGGATCCACAGGGCTGCAGTAGTCAAGCTAAGAGAAACAGTGAGGGCTGTGTCTGTCAGTTAGAGTAGAAAATGGAAAAGAAACAAGTGAAAATGGTTTATAACATGTCTAATATAATATTTTTTAAAAAAATCATTCCAGCCTGTCTCTAAAATTAGTAATTCCATGTTTTACATTCTCTTTGCCTGGTGACATCTATGAGACCTAGTGTATAATTTACATTCATACCACAACTCAGTGTCATTAGCTATATTTCAAGTGTTCTGTAGACCCACGTGGCTGGTGGCCAGCATACCTGCCAGAGAGATCTGGAAATTTCTTAAAGTCAGGTGATGCAAAATTAATGATACTTAGCTAAATGGTCTCTTACTGGTGTTGTCTAGGCTAAATAGACTTGCGTGATAATTTACATTCTCTGTTTCCAAACTTTTATTTGACTTTTACTTACTATCATAATTTTGAAATGTATAGAACATGCAACCCAAAATATGGATGTGAACGGGACATTTTCTTCTGGGTGCACTGAGTCTGTTCCTTTAAAAGTATTTGCTAAAGACTAGCTGCTATAGAGCACCTGCATCCAATTAGGATCCGATTATAAAGCAACATCCACAAAGCAGCCATTGGAAGGAAGTCTGAATTTAAAATGGAGGCAAGAATCTGGCAGGTTTTAACAGAGTCGCAAGAAACTCCATCTTTATCTCATGTGAGGATGGTTGGCAAGAATCCTGAATGAGATACTTTCAAAGAGAATCAACCAGTATCTACAAAGGATTATATACCACAACCAAATAGAAGTTAATCCAGGAATGCAAGGTTGGTTTAATATAGAAAACAATCAATTTACTACTCATATTCCTCAAATAAAAAGCAAAAGCTACATGATCATCTCAGTGGACATAAAAAAGCACTTGACAAAATCTATGTGGCACAGAAACCTAGACACAACTGTTTATAACATTATTATTCCTTGAAGTAGAGATGTCCCAAATGTCTATCAAATGATGGATAAATAAAATGTAATATAGCCACAAGTAGTATATTATACAATAATAAAAAAGAGAATGGAACATACATAATATGAGTCAACTTTGGAACTTAAAGAATGACAAGCTGTATATTTTACAATCATACTTAATTGAGAAATGTCTAGCAAAGGCAAATGTAGACACTGAAAGCAGATTAGTGACTGCTGAGGGCTGAGATGAGTGACTTCGAGTGAATGTGAAATTTCCTGTGGGTTAGTTGTATTTAGATTGCTGTAATCACTGCAGTTGTACAGCTCTGTTAACAAACTAAACTGCCTGGCCCACATACGTCAAAAGGAACATTGTATACGGTATGAAGTGAATCTCAGCAAAGTTGTAGAACGTGAATGATTCCAATGGAGGCTTTAAACTTTGGATATTAATAGTCAACATTGATTGAGCAAATTACTTCTTAATGCCAGCCAAGTGCTTGTCATTCTACCACATGGCCTCAGCAGCCAAAGAAGATGCAGGGACAAGCTTAGGCTATCTGGGAAGGCTAAGTAACTCATCCTGCTGCATGCTAGTAAGTTACAAGGCTGTAAGCCATACCCAGGGCTCTGGTGCCAGACAGTACTGCACTGCTTTCTGACTATAGTCTTGTGCACGCCTCCAGCGCCAGGGTTTGTTGAAATCCAGAATAGCTGGTACCCTCAAAGAGAGTATTTATTGTTTATTTGTTTTATTTTTTCCTGAGAGCTCCAACTACTTTTTTTTTCATTTAATTTTGTTTTTGCTTATTCACTTTATGTCCTTCTCACTGCCCCTCCCTGTCAGCCCCTTCCACAATCCTTCCTCCATCCCCTTCTCTCGGTCAGCCCCTTCCACAATCCTTCCTCCATCCCCTCCTGCCCTTCTCCTCTGAGGGGGGGAGGTTATTTTTTGAAGCAGTATTACTCTGCAGGCCATACTAGCCTCAAACTTATGACAGTCCTACAGCCTTAGCCTAGAAAATTCAAGGAATACAAATTCCCAGCTCTAAAAGAACACAGTTTTTAGATAATGCAGGATTTTCCGTGGAAACTCTTCCATTGCAAGAATCATTTAGAAGTATTTAAATCTGAAAGGCTCTCACCATTGTTCTAATTAATTTTTTCTAAATTTCCAATTCGGATTGCATCTTTAGTACCTCTGTCATGTGATCTGGCAAAAGATCACTTCTCTGCTGTTCTCTGATACAGGAATTAAAGTTTGACCCAAGCTATCCCAAGTCAGTCTCACCAACCTTTCCTGAGCACTGAGTTACCATCCACTACTAGGCTTTGGGGAAGCAGACAGTGAAATGTGTGTAAGGATACCCCACAGGACAGTCTCTAGGTGGCTCTTACAGTGTACCGTGCAAGCTTACACAAAAAAAGTTGCCTGGGCTGTTTCCTTTAAAATTGCACATTTTAAAGATGTGTTCTAATGAGATAGAACCAAAATTCTTCTCATGAAGTTATCTTGTATCTTTTGCATCTACAGAAATTTCACTGTTCAAGACATTTAAACTTGAATAAAGAGCTACTTCATTCAAAAATAAAAACGCATTTTTAAATTAAGAGCATTCCTCCTTTATTTTTGAGATGGTTTATAGAAGAAGTATATTGTTTTATTTTATACATAAAAGTATTTGACAGCATGTATGCATGTGTAACACATACATGCAGTGCTCATAGAGGCCAAAAGAACTGGAGTTATAGATGGTTTTGAGTCACTATGGGGATGCTGGGAACTGAAGAGTTAGGTCCTCTGCAAAAACAGCCAGTGCTCTTAATCACTGAGCCACCTTTCAACCATAAAAATATGTAAGGAAAAGATAATTCTCCCTCTAAGTTCTGTAGTGGCTACTGTCACTTGGGAAGGATTTAGATATACCTTCCTTTTAATGTGAAAATGCAAGTTATGGGACCAAATCGTGAAGGAAACGTGGAAGAAAGGACCCCAGTTCTGGAGACCACTGTGAGTGATGTTTCCTGCCGTTAGTGTATGGTGACACTGGTGTTAGTTACATCTCAAAACCAATCCCACATGCCAAGACCAGAACCTTCCAAAGGTCAGTACTTATCTTTCTGCAGTGTAGGATGGGAGCTAGTGTTTGATGCTCCCTAGCAGTGAGGTGCAGTCTTTGTTCATCTTCCCAGCAGTTCCACTTTTGACAGACATTTAAAGTTCCAAAACTGCAGGTTATATACCAATACATAGACTTTCCCTACTCAATAAAGTCTTTTCAAGATTATGTGGAAAGATGGGGAAGAGTGCTAAACACCACCTTAAAAACTTACTACATCAGATGAGACCTGTCGAGGAATGAGTACATGTTTGATTTCCTAATGTCATCCACACGTGAAGGTTCAGCCTGCCTGCACTGGATCTCATACCCTCAGTGACTGGTGAGCATGGGACCTCTGAGTTCTCGCTGGGATACTTAATCTTTATGGAATACAAAAGTATGTGACAGTAGACAATGGGGATGAGTTTTATCTACTTTGTGGACTGAGAAGGTGAAAGAAACTGGACTGAAGTATTTGGTACGGGCTCTGGTTCTTAGCAAAGTGTCAGTGAAGATGAGCCATCATTGTTTCCTGGGTTTTGTTGTTATTTTTTTGAGACGGAACTCACAATGTAAACCTGGCTGGTCTAGACTTGCTGTAGTTAGAAGCAGGCTGGTAGAGATCCATCTCTTTAGTCCTGAGATTAAAGGCATGTGCCACCACATGCAGCTATTTGCTATTTTGTTTGTTTATTTGGCTGTTTGAGTGTCTTAAGGGAGGTGTAGAGGATTGAGACAGGGTCTTACTGTGTAGCCCTGGCTGTCCTGGAACTTGACTGTGGAGACCCAACTAGCCAGGAACTCCCAGAGATCTGGCTGCTTGAGTCTGTCTCCTGAGTACACCACCACAGCCAGCTTCCTATTTATTTCCAAGTGACATTTACAGGGCGATCTATGCTTAGGAAGGTAAGGTATAAAGAAGGGCCAATAGATTTTCCAAGATACGCGTAAGAACTCATCTTTCTTACTGTGTGATCTTGGCCTCTTTCCTGTCCTGCATTTTTCATAATTGTCAGGCTGTAGTAACTCTGTTAAGGCTTATCTGTGGCTTGGGACATCACATTTGAAAGGTCTACCCATATTGCTTGGCACACTGAAAGATTTCAGTAAACAAGAGTTGAGTGTGAAACCTCCATTTGAAAAGAATGTCTGTCGAAGGCTAGTTCCCAGTCTCCTCTGGCAGCTTCCCTCTCCTTTTGTTTGTTTTGCGGCTTTCATAAATAGTTTACAGATAGTTTTGGCTTCTACTTACTAGTAGCATATGTGTGTTTCTCTTCTGTTTCATGTTTTGGAAGATTGACCAAGTGCTAGCTTGCATAAACTTTTAAAATCCTGTAGGTAAATTAGTGGACTACTTAGAGTGTAGCCCAGGAAGAGATTGGTACCCACTGAACAACTCACTTAGGATTTCTTGCTGTGGTCTAGAGTCAGGGCCACTCTTTCAACCAGGGTTTGCCAAAATGACATTCTGTTACTTAGAAGAAACATGTAACGTAGATAGCATTGCTGTCAGCAGTTGTTCAGGAGCACCTCGCCTGTGGTGCTGGTGGGAACTCATTCAGATTCAGGTTGCTGGACTTCACCCCAGAGCTTCTGGATTAAGTTGGACTTGGCAGTGAGTCTAAGAATTCTCATTTTAATAAACTTTTCTAAGAATTCTTAAACCATGGTCAAGAGTCAGTGGTTTACTTGGATTGGATCAGTTGGGTCACACTCCACATCCACTTAGAACTCCATGATGCTGGGTGTGTTAATCCATGCTGAAACAAGACATTTGTATTTACTAGAAGAGCACCTACATTGTCTTTAGATGCAGTTTCACTGCTGGCCATTCTAACAGGCTCCTCCCAGATGGCCCTGTACCCATGCTGCACAGCGAGAGTGGCTGAGCTCCCGTGCTACGGCTCTTATTTGCAGTGAAAGCCTTGAGTGTTGCCATCCTGGTTGCCAGAAACCACAGGTTATTGGGCACTGATATTTTTTTTGTTTTATTTCTGGTTTTCACTTAACTTCTCTTACTTATCTTGATTATTCTTTTCCCATCAGTCTCTGATTATGTTAAATTTTAATTAACTTATCCCTAATATATCTATTAAACTTTAAAAACTATCACTCCATACCTTAGTCAGGCGCATAGTTTCAATGTAATTATCATGCTAGTTGTCCACAAAGGACAAAAAGAGAGTTATGTGGCACAGTTAACCTATACCATAACTTTCCCTGCTTAATCGATTGTTACTAGATGTATTGAGGCATGCTCTAGGTACAGTAGATCTCACATGTTTACAGTGTACAGCATGGTGAAGCAGGCATGTGAAGCCATCCCCTGGGAGAACAAGCTCAGTCAGAGCACGCAGGCACCACACTCAGAAGTCTTCTCTAATCTCCATCTTTCTCTCATTCCAGTCCCTGCCCTTTTGGGAATTTTCTACTTTTAACTAAATTATTTTCATTTTCTACAAGTTTATATAAATGGGTACAGTATCAATAGCTATTTTCACTCAGAATAATTTAATTTGAGATTGGCTTGTATTGCTGTATTACCTACTAATTCTTACTGTATTTTATTTTATGGATAAATCACAATTTGATTATCCTGACAGCTGTTATTGGACATTTGAGTTGTTTCCAGATTGGGTTTAGTAAAAATAAAAACCTCTGTGAACAATCCATGTATAAACCTTCTCTGCTTCCTCCCCCCACTGTGAGTGTGTGTGAGAGAGAGGGGGGGGTGGTGGGGGAGATCTAGGGATGGACACATGACCACATAACCATGACAGGTTGAAGTTTTGATACCATTTTATATTTCTGTCTGCATAGGAAGTGCTTCCAACTCCACCAGTGTTTGATATTTAATTTAATCCCTTCAGATAGTTAGATGATGTTAATATCAGTGAGGTTTTGTTTAGAATTCTCCACTATTAAGAATATTTTCTTTCATATATCTGCTACAGTGTATTGCCTTTGGTGAGGTTTCTTTTAATGTTTGCTCCTTGGGAAGGGAAGCATTGTTTTCTTACTGTAGAAATCTGAAAGCTCTTTTTATATTCTCGGTCTAAGTCTTAATCCTTTACAGTCTTGTCTCCAGTCTGTGTTCTCGCTAATCGTCCTAACAGTAGCTTTAAGAACAGTCGTTCTTAGCTTTGAGGGGATCCAGTCCAGCAATATTTTATTTTATAGATCAAGCTTTTGACATTATTGCTCTGAGACCTTTGCCTGCCTTAAGAGCTCCTGTTTCTCCCTATGGGGATTTTTGGTTTTGTTTTACATTTAAGATGCACTTTGAGTTGATTCTTTGAGTTAATTGTTTTTTTATGAGATAAAGATTGGAGTTATCTCTTATTAATATGAATGGCTGTAGTTGTCACCACTTCTTGAAAAGATACCCCCTCCACTGGATTACCCTGTGTCTTTCTTAAGCATGAGTATCCATATTTATTTGGTTCTTTCTAGATTGTTCTGTTTTACCTATCTATGTTTTCATTCACCAACACCACATGATTTTGATGGCAACAGCTATATTAAAAACAGGAGACAATACACCAGTAACTAAGCGCTCACTCTTATAAGGTGGAGACAGTCTGTAGGAAAGACAGATGGAGGGGCAGTGTGGTGATTTGAATAAGATGGCACCCATAAGCGCATATATTTGAATGCTTAGTCACTAGGGAGTGGGATTATTTTAAAAGATTAGAAAGATTGGGGATATCCTTGTTGAAGGAGGTGTGTCACTGGAGACAGGCTCTGAGGTTTCAAAAACCCATGCCAGGCTCAGTTTCTTCCTCTTTCTGCTGCTTGTAGATCAGGCTGTAGCTCTTAGCTCTGCTCCAGTGCCATGTGTGCTTCCATACTGGACTGCCTTGATGATAATGGACTAAGCCTCTGAAACTCTAAGCCAGCTCGAGCTGAATTCTTTTATGGGGGTTGTCTTGGTTATAATGTCTCTTCACAGCAATAGAAAACCCACTAAGATAAGGAAGAAGTCAAGAGAGTTTGGGAAGGAGAATCTGGTAGAAGGAGACTTGTAACATGCTTGGTTGGTAAGAACATGTACCGTAGTGAGAACCATACTCTAGTGTGCATTGTTCAACTAACTTTTTCCAGTGGAGTATATATTTGATATTTCTCAAGGGAGGCTTCCATTCATTCAGAGGGGAACCAGTTGTGTGTCTTTTGAAGTATCTTCATGTTTTTAATCTAGAATGACATCAGTGGCAAATGTCAGAGGACTTTATCTAGAACATGAAAATCAAGTTGTGACTGTTCATAGTGATAGTGAGCAAGTGGAGGATGCTCACAGGCAGACACGTGATTACAGCATCCTTATCCACTCTGCCTGGTACTTTTTATTCATCCATCTATTATTCTTTTTAACTTTTTTGGTTACTTGGAAATCACAGAATCTTGTAGATCAAACATGTCACTTAAAAGTAGATTTGATCATAGCTTCTGTTAGAATTGCTCTAGGGAGAAGGAACCTATTGACATATTACAAAACATCTGCAATGGTCTGAAACAAGAAACTTAGTTGAAGTGGCTGCCTTCCATTTTACTTCAGCAACAGCCTTTAGAAAGCAAACAGTACTCAGATTAAAGATAGGATTGGCTTCTCTTTATGCAGCTAAACACATAAGCAATATGTGTAAATATTTAATAAGTGAATATGAAAGGCTTCTTATAAACACAGAATCAATAAACATCCTCAACAAAGTACGGGAAGACAGTTGGCATTTTGCTTGATATAATGTATTTTTTTTCATTCAGTTAGATTAACAAACCGTGATTTCATCATTAGTCAACAAGATAGTAGGAAGACCATCAAAGCAAACTACAGGAGAGTCCAGATTGATCTGTGCCAAGCCAATGTTTGTAGCTAGCAGCTGTGTTACCACTAATGCTAATTCACGCAGTGGGGTTCTCCTTTCATTTCCCTAGTGGGGTAACTATCCTGTCCTATGATGCAGACCCATTCCTGCTGCTGGAGTGATGAATCAGGTCAGCTCTTCTCCTGCTCTCCTCAGCCCTTGTAGGTAGTTTGGGTTTGGGGGCAGTTTTAGCTGCTTTTTTTTTAACAGCAAGGTGGCCTTTTCCTAAGGTTGTACAGAATCCTGTAGTGAATCAAAGGATTTTTAATGAAAAAAATTTACCAGTTTGATATGATAAAATGTTCAAATGTACAGGTTTTTAATTTTTTAGCTTTTCTTTTTAAAAATTCTTAAGTCATGAATGTGAAGGAATAAGAGGAAGTGTGATTCTGCCTCTTCTGGGTGGGGTGCTCTGGTTTCCTGTCTCATGCTAAAGCAAGGATTCTGCTGTAGGCTCTCTCCAGGCTGAAGCTGAATGACCAAATCCTAAGAAGTCTGTCCCTTTGGCTCAGCTAGTTGGTGGGACATGCACCTTTCTGATTTGAGTAAATAATTCAAGCTTCTTCCTATTAAAGTAAAGTAAGAAATCAGACCTTGAGTTTTTCTTATTTATTTGAAAAAAGGATGGCAAAGTGGAACAGCCAGGTGATTTACACTAAGCTGATCATAAGATCCTGTGCATACCTGTCAGATTCACATAGCAGAGGGGCCTTAATCACAGCACATCGAGAGAAGAGGACTTACCACAGGGAGGCATGGTAGCAAGGGCTTTAAGCTCTTGTTAGCATTCTAGGTCCAGTCCGTGTTCTGTCAGTTCATGGGTACCAGTCACTAAGTCATTTCTAAACCTCTTCGAGTCCTGTTTTCTTCCAACTATAAAATGTAGCAATAACTCTTGCCTCTCCTAATTGCTGTGAAGATTAAAATAGTGTGTGTGAAGACAAACAGCATATAAGAAGCACTCAGTCAACAGTTAACATTAAATGGAGCCATGGTGACAGACAAAAGCTGTCCTGCAAGATGGGTTTTGGCTTGCTTTGTTTTTGACACCCCTCTCCCAAGTTCTTTTGTAGTTTTGGGAATTGAACCTGGGTCTTTGCAAATGTTACTGCTACTGAGCTATGTCTCCATGATTCTTACTGGTAGTAGTACACTTGAATACTCTTGGGATCTTTTGAAAAACAGCCACAGCTATGTGCCCTCAAGCATCAGCTATGTACACTTTCAAGGTAGAGCGCAGACACAGAAAAGGCTCTGAGTGTCTGAGTTTCCTAGGTACAGACAGTCTTCCAATTGTGTAGCCATTCCCTGCATATGAGGTGAGGCTAAAAAATCAGAAAGAAGAGTGCCCAAGTCCATGTTGACTGTAAGCTCAGGCTAGGATGGACTTCCCACAGTTCTCACCTCTGTTGCCCTCACTTCCAGAGTTTTCATGAGTAGCTAGGCTTACTGACTCAGCAAATGTGACTGAAAATTATACATGTACACTCACTCACACACTCACATGCACACACACACACACACACACACACACACACACGTGCACATGCATGAACAAATCAAACAGAGCCCCTGAACGGACAAGTTTAGTCTAGTGAGGAAGGCCCACAGCTGGTAAGTAAGTACAGGGTGAGAGTTATGGGCAAAGCACAGTGGGATGGGAGGAGAAGGAGCCAAGCTCTGTGGGAAAGGTGGGAGAGAAAGCTCGATACTCAGAGGAGGTGCCCAGAGGGAAATCTGCAAGGAGTTTATCAAGTAAGCCAAGAGACGAAAGCCTTGCCAGGCAAAAGAAGCAGTTTGTTCAAAGACCCAGAGGATGCTCCAGGAAGAGCGTGTGGTTTTGTGGGGGGTCTGGTGGTCAGTGAGCAGTGGTGAGGATCGTGGGAACAAAGGCCAGAAACATATTCATGGTTGTACTGATTTTCATAGTCTGCCTTTCACAGATAGTGCTTTGAAATTGCTGTTACCACGGGAAAGTTGCCTTGATTCTTTCTGTTTCTTTCTGTTGAAAATTGAACAGATTAATATGGTTTATTTCTTGGTATTTCAAGACAAAAATGCTTACTTGGTGTATTTTTTGCCATTCCTATTTCCATCTCATCTGGAACCAGGAAGTGCAGCTCTGAGAACTTAGAAGGAAGGGGGAGAAGCAGGGTCGGAGACTTAGGGTTCAGTTTAAGAAATGAGCATATGCTCAAGAAAGTTGGTATCTTCAGAAGGTGGGTGAGATCTTTTGTACAGTTCTGTTCCCTGTTTCTTAAAAGACACCTTACCTCTGAGAAGGGGCCTACTTTTATTAAGATAAATAATTCATGAAAAAGTTTATGCAACTTCAGAAACTGTAGAGAGCAAACACCTTATATGAAAATGGCCTTGAAAAAGCCTTTTGTGTTCTTTTGTGGTTGTTGTTCTGGATAACAAATTATTTTCTTTGTTGAGAGCCAAATTACCTTCCCTTTACTGCCACATTGCTGTGAAGAGGAAGGATTCCGGAGTGCTGCGGCTCTCCACTCCTCAAACAGGGTTGGGAGGCAGAGTTGGTCTGTGCCAGCAATCCTGCTGAGAATTAGCCCAGTTTTACATGTCTGTGGGAACCCCCTCACTACCCGTGCCTGCTTGGGGTACAGAGATAGAGCTAGAGTCTCTGCAGGGAGTGCGGCCTTAGGAAACAACGTGATAGGACACTATCGCTTACTCTTTCATAAAGAGGGCTGTGTGGGGAAACTCAAAACAGACCTGCTTTTCTACTGCTCTGAGCAGCTGTGGTGCTCTTGGGAAATGCCACTTCTGCTCCTTACAGCAAGAAAAACAGTCTCTGAGTGAGTACAGGCCCCAGGAGTCCCATCTGTCCTT
Organism: Grammomys surdaster; assembly: GCF_004785775.1. Classification (NCBI taxonomy): domain Eukaryota; kingdom Metazoa; phylum Chordata; class Mammalia; order Rodentia; family Muridae; genus Grammomys; species Grammomys surdaster. The sequence continues at coordinate 6,959,408 of NW_021604651.1, forward strand.
TTAACTCCAGTTAACCAGACTGCTAAGGGATGAATTTGCTGCTTGGGTTGAGCTTTCATTCTTCAACTGAAGAGGCTGAAACTAGGGAAGGGAGCAGTTTCAAACTGAACAAACTGAAGGCTGTTAGGAGCAGGGACACTTTATAGTGGCCAGGATTCTTCTCTTCTCTTTTCTCTTCTTCTCCTCCTCTCCTCTCCTCTCCTCTCCTCTCCTCTCCTCTCCTCTCCTCT
>NW_021604651.1:6959647-6987575 GCF_004785775.1 Grammomys surdaster
CTCCTCTCCTCTCCTCTCCTCTCCTCTCCTCTCCTCTCCTCTCCTCTCCTCTCCTCTCCTCTCCTCTCCTCTCCTCTCCCCTCCTCTCCTCTCCTCTCTTCTCCTTTCCTTTTGTTTTCTTCTAAGGTAGTGTCACCTTGTAACTCTAGCTGGTTCAGAGCTAGGTATATAGACCAGACTGGCTTTAAACTCAAGGATCCATGTGCCTCTGTTCTTGAGTGATGGCTTTGAAAGTGTATGCCATCAGAAGCCTAGGACTTATGATCCTTAGGACCCAAACTATCCCACAGCCCTCCATACTGTTCTGCATACCGGGCACATTGTTCCAGCATGGGATGGGAGTGGGAAGAGTGTGCTGTGAAACCTTTCCATGTTGCAAAAGATGGTGGACAGAAGCCAGGTTCTTATGATTTCTACTTATGCCATATACAAGACTTTGTTTAACAAACTCTGAGTTTTCTCTTTTCATCTACACTTTGCCTATTTCATTCAAATGGACTTGACTCTCATACAGTTTGCCCATTATCTTGACTCTTATGACTCCTTTATCCAACATGCACTTCCCACCTTCTGAACATGTAGGAAAGGGTATAGAATGGAGAACTACACCCAAACCCTTCCCTAAGAAGGGGTAGTCAACCTCAGGGATATTTGTCTTATGTTTTTAATCACTCCTTCTTAGACTTTCTAATCCCATAAGTTTGGTCTGACACCTTCCCAAGGAATTGTGTATGTAATGCTTTCGCTTGCTTTACATGGCTTACAGACAGATCAGCACAGGTTCTCCCTGGAGTCTGACTTTAATCTCATCACTACCCCCCTGCTTTGGGGTTGCATTGATTCTGTTTTTTTCTTTCTGGTGATGGCAATAAGGAACACTTCCTGTTTGGAGTCACTTAACCTCTCACTCTCCAATCCAGGGAAGATTCATAAATTGGCAGTATTATTTCTGGAAGAAAATTTGGTCTTTAAACTAAATATCGTGGGTAAGCATGTGATGCCTGACCCTGCAATGAAGTTTTTGCATCCTTGCCCTGTTTCATAGATGAGGATCAGAGCAGCCTGACTGAGTTGGTTTTAGTGAAGAACTCTGTAAATGTTAAAGTACCTCCATGCTTTAATCTATTTGGATCTAGTATTAAATTAGACCCAGCTCTTTCAAAGTGCACTACAGAGCCAGCCACGCTTGTTGGACACCTTCTAGGTTTTCGTGGGAGTCTTTCTAGCTGCAAGTTCCTTGTTGGCAAGGGACTAAGCTAGCCTTGCACTTGGCATAGAGGAGAACTCTGAGATTGTGCTGAATGCCGGAGGTCTGGGAGCAGGTGGATTTTTAGAATTGCTGTGTTCTGAGACCACTCCAGATGGAAGTGCTTCTCCCATTGCTACCAAATCAGTCTCTCTTGGAGGCTGAGCTACAACTTGAGCTTTGTCTACAGACAAAAAGATCAGGCATTATTCATCTCATATTTGGCCTGTAGTATTTATCATAAATAATTGGTTTCTAAGGAAAGGCTGGCACAGGAAAAAGTATTCTCTGATAAACATGGCCTGTATAGTTACCATAGCCATGAAAATAATTACTGAACAGTATACCCAATGGCAAAACCTGACACCTCACACAACAGCCTGATGGTCCACTCATCCCTGATGAGTGTCAGCTAAGCTGGTACTTTCTTTACCTGCCCTGGCCATTTATCTATTCAACATCTTGCTCAGTGTAAAATCCATAGCTTCTCCTTGATGCAGCTTCTTTCTTAAGTTCAGGAGCTGCTGTCTTCCCTTTCCACCAGTTTGTGGTATAGTGATAAGATTTGTGTGGTTTGTCACATACACACTGCATCCCTTTTTTTTTTTTCAGCTTTTAGGAACTCCATTTTCCTTCCACCTTTTCCCCCTTTGCTCAGGTGTCTGCAGAGCAGCTCAGGACCACTCAGTGATGGACCCAACCCACTCAGTGTCCTGCGCTGTGGGATCTGCTGACCAGTCCTCAGTGGCTGGCTGCACACTCCAGTCTTCTTTGGGGAACTGCTGGATGGGCACAGAGGGTACCTGCACACCCTCAGACCAGTCAGCCACCTCAGGTTGAGAAGTGAACTCAGGAGGTGGTGTGGTCCATTCACCCTGAATGCAGCAACCTGCTCCTTCTCAATCTCCTCTGGGTTTCTATAGAAGTAAAGATCAACCTCCCATGGGTGCTCATGGAACATAGTACTCTGGATGCATAGCACTTCCCAGGCCAGCATCCACCACATCACACCCACTGAGTGAGCTCCCTTTTGTTCCACAGGATGGCATGGTCCACATAGCACAGAGGAGAACACTGCATCCTTGGTGACATAGAAAAGGGGGTAAAACAGAGGACAAAATAGAGAGGGTTGGGTGAGCCCTCAGGCTTGGGCCTATAGTCAGCCTGCTGCTGACCAGCTAGGTAACCTGGTAATTAATGTTCATTAGTTTCTGATTCTTAAATCTGTTATTCTCTAGAATGATATAATACATCCCATGATGGGGTTGTGGACAGCATAAATGAGTTAGGACATGTAAATATCTGCCCTAGACTCACAGCATAAGTGGCATGTTCATGAATTCTGTAACTGTCTGCTGTAACAATTCAGCTATTTATATCCCAAGACTTCAGAATGAGACCCAGGTACACTGAGGTTCCTCACAAGAGCAAGCAGTCACGGATGGCCAAGTCTTCAGGGACTCCTCAGAAGTACCGGCACGGAATCTAAGAGGGGCTATTCCCGAACTGTCCATAGATAGGTTTCTCCCTGCTCCTGGTGTCTCAGGTTCTACTCACACTGTTGTCCATCCCACCAAAGGACCAGAGACCGTTTTTGTGTCTGTGTGTTTTCCTCTCAGAGGAGAGTGAGAATATGCTTGCTTGTCTGGAAGCATGCCATTTACTGAGCTTGTATTCCTAGTTTGTGCAGAGATAGAAGAGGTCTAAGCTGGAAGGACAGCAAGGGAGAACTTTGGCTGGTGGACCAAAGTCAGTTCATTAATATTCAGGACATGATTTTAGCATTTTCTACACCTTGCTGAGTAATATTTTTGTGCAAAACAAGAAACTAATTCTATGTATTTCAGAGAATATCCCTTCTCTGAAAACAACAAATTGTTCTGATGTTCATGGACCATATAGTTACTCTAGACATGAACATTTTCTTAAAAGGAAAAATGATAATGAAGCAGAGTTATGGTAAAACACAAAGGCATTTAACCCAGCTGGTACTCAGTGTTGGCAGCTGGGGCTTTTCCTGAACTAATTACCGTAGTTGGGGAGATCTGGGGAGACCTGCATTGGAAAGTCTGGCGGTTCCTACTCTACATCCACCTGGCTATGTCTGCATTAAACTTGGAAGGACAGGCTCCCCTTGCTCCTCGGCCCTGGATGTAATTAGGATGTATGGGTGCCTACAGTGTGCTAGGCTGGGTTCAAAGAGCCATCTGTCTTACATCACTGTATCTTGACACATCTAAAATCTACTAGGCTGGGTTCTAGGAGCCATCTATGTTACGTCACTGTATTGTGCCACATCTAAAACCTAATCCACGTAGTAGTATTTTTATCCCGGTTTACAGAGGAGGGAACCAAAGCTCAGAAAGCTTACTAAATTTCTCAAGATCCCACAGTTGAGTATAAAGGCAATGAAAACTCAATTAGGTAGTCTATCTGGGAGAGTTTTCTCTTAACAACACCTCTCCACTGCTTAAGAATTCTGTATCCTAATGCAGAGTCTTTAGTAAAGCAGCTAAAACATCAGGCATAAACATAAATGTAGCATTTCTCTTAGAGCTTTCTAAAAGTTTTATTTATTAGTAGAATTCCATAAAAGTGACATTTCCTCAGCACAGGACCAAACTGCTACATGGCATCTCAATGTTTTCCATGAAGTGACCTGTGTTCTCCAGTGTAATACCCCATTTTGCATGTGGATGCTTTGAGGTGTAATTTTTGCACAGGGATCCATTAGGGATCTCTGCCAAATGGAAGTAGAGTCACAGCACAAACGTGGCAGATTAGCCACCCACATTGGGAATGGTGGGTGTATATGGCACTGCAGAGAGGTCTTGTGCTGGATAGGGCCTTTATACTCTTGCTGCCATCAGTGAGTGGGAGTAGGCCATCCCCAGAGAGCCATCCCTGCTTAGGCAGACCCTGAGGGATCGGGCAGCTTCAGTCTTCTGAAAGCATCCTCTGCCCCTGAAGTAGCATGTTCTTTCTTGAGCAGAGCCTCTCTATGGCACATCCCTTTTTCCATTCAGAACATTCAATTTCATCGTGACTGATATTTACTTAGTGTCAAGTGTTTTGCTTTGTTTTGTTTTGTTTAACTGCCTCTTGGTCACTAGAATTCTAGATGAATAAGCATTTACACTATCACATTAGGTAGAGAGACTCCCAAGTATCTAGAATATTTTAACTCCAGGCCAAAGCAGAGGCAAAGGTAATTTTGGAGATAAATGAACAGTTTTTTGTTTTGGCATGGTGGCTTTCAGGTGCAGTCAATTGGCCTTTTACCCCACCCATACCCCCAGAAGCTAGAGTCCCAAGGAAAACACCATAATGTGATGGTAAAACCTTTAGTCACGTGTTGCTTGTCATTTATCTCCAACAAAATCTTTCTAGCCCATGTCTTCCATGATGAAAGGAAAGCATTCTTCCCATGCTCTTCAGCACAGCCTTCAACTGTGCTCAGCTGCTTATGTTTTGTCCTCCCAAATTGCCCACAAAAGTTGTCCTTTGGAATTATTTTGCTTTTAGCATCAATTAACTACCATATCCTGTTGTTCCTGGAGCTAGCTCTGACTGCTGCCTGCAGCTGTACAAGGTGTGTCAACCCTCTTTGCATTCCCTTCCTTTCAGGTTGGAAAGCTTATTCAAGAAGCAGCTGGAAGAAGTAATTTGAAGAGAGTAACCCTGGAACTTGGAGGGAAAAGCCCTAATATCATTTTTGCAGATGCTGACTGTAAGTGGCCCACAGATCTCTCACATGTCCCAGAATGCTACCCTTCACCTTCCTCTTCTGTATGTCCACTCTTGACAGAATATCTAGAGTATTATCTTTGAAGTAAAGGGCATCACAGTACTCTGAGGAGAAAACCATTTAATATAGGAGAAAGAACACTAGCCAACCAGTGAACAGTTTACGGTCATTTCGATTCTCTGATGAATAATGGGTAGAGAAGATGAAGGTTCTAAGACTCTGGCACCTCAAATAGTCTCTGCCTAGATTCAAGAAATTCCCAAACCCTTCAATCACACCTTTTCTGCCTCACGCGTTTCAGGCAGCACTCTTCCTTGGTTCTAAATGGGAGACGTTAGGAGAGAGAAAGTGGACTGGTTGAACCGTGTCCCACCTTGGGCTTTGCTGAGTTTACCTTTAGCTTCCTTGTCAAAACTAGAGATCTTGGGGTTAGAGGGATAGCATGTGCTGCTCTTCAGTGGACCTGAGTTCTGTTCCTAGCATCTGTGTCAGGTAGCTCACAATTTCTGTAGCTCAAGCTTCAGTTTACCTGCGTGCAGACAGAAAGAACCACACATACGTTAAAAATTAAAAAAATAAGTCTCAAAAAAGTTAGAAATCTTGCACCTCTTCTTCTTGAGGAGTAGGCAATCTTCTGTCACTCTAGTGATTCAGTCAGTTACCTAGCAACCAGCACACAGATTGATCAGTATTATCCTGAACTGTAAGACATCAGAAAGGAGGGGAAAAGAATTATCACACTGCTGTCGAATAAACCACATAGAGCAGAGATATAGTATCTGCAAAGAATCACTGCTGTCATAGTTTAATCACCAAAAATGTACAAGATCCAGTTGACAACGAGTCCTAAGTGGGCAGCTCACTGGCCAAATGTTTAGAATATATGTTTACTTTTCCAATCATTATCCTAAGCTTAAAAGACTACATTAAAACTTTGATTTCTGATTTTTCTTAAAACTGGAAAGGTTTGGTAAGCTCTTACATTCGTGCATGCTAACAGTCTACTCTGATGGCTTCTGTTCATTTCTATTGCATTTCTGTATCATCTGGAAGATTGAGTTATCATCCTGGGTCTTTTATATGGTGAAATTTAAATTTCCTGTTATGAGTGATGAGGGCTGGTCCTCTGTTTGCAGAAACAAGAACAAGGTTCAATGACAGGAGGTTTTTCAAGTTCACATAGCAAGTATTGTCTGATTTGAACACAGCTAAATTATGATCTCAGTCCAGAGCTACTCACTGGCATAGGCTAGGATGAGCAGGGCATCGCATCTGGGCCTTTGGAGCAGAGAGGAAGGTGGTTCCCTAGGCAGGCCACTGGCAAGGCTGCCTGAGGACACGGATGCTTCCTCTTGTAGTGGACTACGCTGTGGAGCAGGCTCACCAGGGCGTGTTCTTCAACCAAGGCCAGTGCTGCACTGCAGGCTCTCGCATCTTTGTGGAAGAATCCATCTATGAGGAATTTGTGAAAAGAAGTGTGGAAAGGGCCAAGAGGCGCATTGTGGGGAGCCCCTTTGATCCCACTACTGAGCAGGGTCCTCAGGTAAGAAACCAAAGGACTACCCTTGTATAATTTAATCTGGGCTGGCTAGCACACTGTGCGCTAATAGGACCCAGGGAAACAGCCTCCACTTTCAGCCACCCCCTTATTTCTATACCTTATCTTCATAGTTGAAAATGGAGGTACTGGGGCATTGCCTTTCTTTACATTATTAAATATGACCTCCAGAGAACTATGGAATCAGATTTACATAAGATGTATTTTAAACTGGGGGGGGTGTGTGTGATTAAACAGGAAGATCTCTTGGCATAGCAGGGTGGATCTTAATAATGTAGTCCTACCCCGGCCTTCTAGTCGCTTATCAGATGCTCTGGTTCTCTCTACTACCTTTCAGTAGTCTGTAACAGGCAGACATGGAAAGCTGGCTGACTTTCTCTTACTTTGACTGTGTTGTACCCATAAGGCAGTGGAGACATCACAAATGTACCTCCTGAGCAGCCAGGATGCACATTTGAGCACCTTGGGCTATCTATAACCACCATCAGGAGAGGTTCCCAAACCTGTGGTTTTAATCTAGTCCGGGTCAGAATTTGCAGGGGTTTGTCTGAACCGGCTCTCATCTGGGTCACTAAACATTGGTTTTCTAGCAAAGGAAACCACTTCTCAGTTTGGGGACCTCTGGTGAGAAGATTGATGTTCTAGCTAAGAAAGCCTGACTGAATATAGTTTCTTACGTCATTCACCATAATGACTGAATGAGAATTTCGGTGTTGACTTCTTTTTCAACCAGGAATCTTGCCCTTAGGAAGTTTAATTCACTTCTCTAAAGGCAAAGCAGGAATTCCTCTAAAGATAAACCCAATAGTATCTTAAGGTGGTGCTGACAGAGGCTCTGTGCAATTTATTCTTTTTATCTTTTTAGGGCTAGTATATGGCTTGCTTAATTATTCATCTGGATAGATGTTTCCTTTGTGAGAATATATAAAGACGTATAAGTATTCTTTAGAGACACTGTGAATAATCATTAAGCCAGGCCTCTAGCATTCTGATAAATTTTAAAAGTCTTGACCTGGTATTTCAGGTTAGGCAGTCATCAGAGTTCTTTGTATTCCTCCTCTGTAAAGTGCAACCATATAAAATTTCCACTTTTTCATTTATCGAAATTTAGTAGGTAGTATCAATTTCATGTGATTTGATTAGATACAGTGACATTTGAGGAAGGAAGTCACACAAAAGGGTTCATGAGAATGTGTATTTATTTCCCCTGTAGATTGATAAGAAACAATACAACAAAATCCTGGAGCTCATCCAGAGTGGTGTGGCCGAGGGTGCCAAGCTGGAGTGTGGAGGCAAAGGACTGGGAAGGAAGGGCTTCTTCATTGAGCCCACCGTGTTCTCTAATGTTACTGATGACATGCGGATTGCCAAGGAGGAGGTATCCCTGACATTCTTAGGACGCCCACACCTTCCCTGGGTCCAGAGCATTTGAATAGTAATCACATTCTAATACTTCCCGTCTTTACATACACTATTTGTTGCAGATCTTTGGTCCTGTTCAGGAAATTCTGAGGTTTAAGACTATGGATGAAGTCATAGAAAGAGCCAATAACTCAGACTTTGGACTTGTAGCAGCTGTCTTCACTAATGACATCAACAAGGCTCTCATGGTGTCCTCTGCAATGCAGGCTGGGACGGTTTGGTAAGACTTATATCCACTGGTAATGTATGGAGGCCTGTGTTAGTTCTCACTTCAGTATAGTCACTAAATACTAACTTTATTTCAAAGAGAGAGGAGGCAGTTAGTCTAGTGAGCATGGTCAGACTCTCGCAGGGCCTTTCTTGGCCATGTTACCTCATGGCAGATGGTAGTGGAAGAAGAGGTCACATGGCCAGACAGAAACCAGAGAGCAAGATTCAGGGGTGGGGCTTGCTCTTAGAGCAGCTTGCTCTTGAAGGAACTCCCTAAATCCCTTGCTTCTAGGGTAGCTCCCCCAGGGACTAAGGAGCCCCTACCAGGTTCCACCTTTAACAGTTCCACCTTCCTCCAGCATCACTACCCTGGGGATCAAGCTGTCAACATATGAGCCCTTGAGGGACAAACAATATGAAAACTGTGGTAGGGGGTTACAATTTTCAGGGGCCAGGGTAACAGATAAGAGTCCTCTGCAAAGATGGTGAAAATAGACAACAGCCAGACCTCAATATGAGAAAGTTCTCATTAACAAGGCCAGAAAAATCAAATATGAATTTAAAGTTTCTCAAAGAAATACAGCAGTTGGATTGTTTCTGTGAAGTGAGATTCATAGTAACAGTGCCATTTTCTTCTTTTAGGATCAACTGTTACAATGCCTTAAATGCTCAGAGCCCCTTCGGGGGGTTCAAGATGTCTGGAAATGGGAGAGAAATGTAAGTGTCAGAGATTCTGGTGTCTACATAGATGAGTTGTGTCAGCACAGAGGATGCCGACAGAACAATTTATGTCACCTCCAGGCCTCCATTCACAAGCTTTGTTGATGCTGTTAAGACAGGGTCTCATTCTGCCAATTATAAATAGCTGGAACTTTGTTGTATCAGATGACCTCAAACTTAAAGTAATCCTCCTGCCTCTGCCTCCTGAGTGCTGAGATTACAGGTGTGAGCTACCATACCAAGCTTAATCTACTATTTTACTGAGCATAAACTCACATAAGCTGAGTATCACTTGGTATTGAAATGAGCAGCTCTCTCATACTCCCAGTGGACAGAGACAATAGATCCATGATTCAGCTTTGTCTTGTGAGGATAGAGGAAACACCCCATGCTGTCTGCTGAGGGCAGAAAAGACCCCACTCCCAGGAACATGCACTCTTGCAGTTTTCAGGGCTGGCACTCAGCAGCTGCCACGCCAGGGCCCAGCTCCTGCTGAAGGAAAATTTCACTGTGCCGTTACAGCTTTGGAAACCTCGAGTTGGTGCTGTAAAGCATGAGGCTTTACGTAAAGCCTGGACAGCTTGTTCACATTCATCCTCCAGAACAAGCTCCACAGCTTGCCAGACTCCCATGACTCCTGTACCTACAAGGGGTTAACTCTTGGTTGCCAGTCCTTTTGTGCCCATCCAAGTCATTTGTTTGTACCACCTCCTCAGCCCCTATAGATCCTCTAAAGTCTGGACTGCGGAATTAGGACATGAATCTGGGGAGGGGGTTGCTGATATAAACTGAAACACATCTCAGGATCTTCCAGAGAAATTGCCTGGAAACTGAGGAGATACTGGAGTTTTGAGGGCTAAGATGCCTAGCATAGTTGCCTTGGCAGAGCCCAGTGGGGAAGATGAATAGAAGAGTTCTGTATTGACAGTAGTAGGTGTCACCTTATCCACTTGGGCCACTACAACACAACCTTCTTCTGGCAGTATAAACAGTAGGAGCTTACTGCTCATGGTTCTGGGAAGTGTGTCCAAGAGCAAGGTGCTGGTGGATTTGGTGTGGGAAGGGCTCATTTCTCACAGATGGCACTTAGCGTGTCTTCATGGCGTTCAGAGGAGAGGAAGTGTGCTGGAGCCTCCTAGCAGGGCTCTGATCCCATTTGTTAGGGTGGAGCCCTCATGACTTAATCAGTTCCCAATGGCCTGGCCCACTTGTTAATACTGTCACATCATGCAGTAGGTTCCAACCTATGCACATTTTGGGGTAACACAAATAGCTGGATCTCATCAGCTGCCCTCAGCTAAGTAGCTGCTGTTTATCTGGCTTTGTGCTAACTACTTTCTTCGCATTATCCTATTTGAGTTTTTGCAGTGATGGAGATGTACTTCCCTTAACATGCAGATGACCCAGCTAAAGAGCTCAGGAGTAGAGTGCTCAAAACTTATCCCATCTCACAGCTGGGATGTCAGGTCTGACATTCAAGTCTAAGTCTCAGTGGTTTCAGATAGATAATGTCTTGGGTTTTGTTGTTGTTGTTTTGTTTTGTTGTTGTTGTTGTTCTAGACAGGGTTTCTCTGTATAGCCCTGGCTGTCCTGGAACTCACTCTGTAGACCAGGCTGGCCTCAAACTCAGAAATCCACCCGTCTCTGCCTCCCAAGTTCTGGGATTAAAGGCGTGTGCCACCACCGCCCATCTTAGATAATGTCTTATGACAATCAGCCATGGAAGCTTAGAGGCCAAGAACAGGGATTCTTCTGGAACAGACTTCAGAACTAACACAGTTGTCCTGAGATGCCGATGATCTGTAGAAACAGGGCCAAAGCAGAAGTGAACGAGACAATAGACTCAGTGCAGACTTCAATGTAAATTGATTGGTTCTGAGTAACATTCATTGAATGAGTAGTGGCCAGGGGCTCCCTTATCTGACACCGTCATTTAAAGTCCAGCTGTCTCTCCATTTGAAAGCAGTGGCTCTATTTTCTGAATCCTGTGGCTCACAAGAAGAACACTATCCATCCCTTTCCTTCTGCCATTACTGAATGACTTTCTAAAAGCAAAGGGTTGCTTCACAATCTGCTAACCAGTAGTGAGCGTGCACAGCAAAGCTCTTGGCTTGCTCTGTGGGGACTGCAGCCCACTAAGGGCTCTTAGACTGCTGTTGGATAAATGAAATGTACAACACTGCAGGGATCAGAGGGGCCTCAGGAAAGATGCTGAAGTGGAGGAGAAGCTCAGAATGAGGGAGATTGCTGTGAAGGTCTAGGCAGTGTTCCCCATGGTCTTGTATAGGGCTTTGCATTAGTCTTTTAAGGAAGTGAGAAGCTGAGCAGATAGAGAATATTCTTTGGAGTTTGGAGGACAAAGCAAGGTAGTAGAGGGGGAGCATGAGCAGAAGCACTCTGGTGAAGGTGGGGATACTGTCTGTGGGATGTGCAGAGACCCTATTAAACATGAAGAGGGGATCCACAGGCTTCACATACTGCAGCTGGCATCTTCTAGCCTCTCAGTATTGAACTGTCTGGGTGGAACAGCTCTGAGGCTAAGAGTAGTTTGTAAAGTCATGTTGCTTAGATGCAAATCTTGGCACTTATGCTTCCTACCTCTGTAACTTTCAGTCTTCCTAAGCCTTGATGTCCTTCTCTACATGTGAAATATGAGAATGGTTATAGAATCTGCTTAGGAGTGTTCCTTTGTGGGTATGTGAAGATTAAGTAGATATATGTGTAGTGGCCATGCTGGAAAGCCTTCAGAGAGAAGCTGCCAGTGATGATCAGAGAGGGGGCTCCTGGGAGGGCGCTCTTCTTACATTCCTTAAGGGACATGTTACTTCCAAAGTGTAGCAGTGTTCCTTCCTCTAGCCAGTGGCACCAGCTCTTCTACCCTCCTGTGCATCTGGCCTTGCTCTCCACACTTGTCTTCCAGCTAGAACTGTAACCCACCTGGATTCTTGTTCTCACAGGAGCCTGTCTGCTGTTCACTGCCTAAAGCCTTCCTGCACACAGAATCTCTTCTTGGCCCTAACTCCCTGCCCCCACTCCTGAGGCTGCATTCCACTTGCTCTCTCATTTCCTGCCTCTGTGGCTGTCCTCCCCAATCTTTCTGAAGTTTCGGGACAGTCACTGGTCCTAGGAACACTTTCCTCATTCAGTGTTTTGCTACAGATCATTAACATGGTGAATCACCAGTATAAAATAAACTTGTAATGACTGGCCTGTGGCTAATGGAGTCCAGTCCCATGCTACCCCATCCCTCATCAGAAGCAGGCCCTGACAGGATTCAGACTTTTGATGATATGGGAGTCTTACCTCTTCCCAGAAGAAATGGCCCTTTGCTAGAAAGTTGTTTGAGGACACAGTTTGGCTCTGTCAAACCATATATAACAATGGTCAAGAAAACCTGAAAGGCAGCTTCTCTCTACATAGAGACATGTTGGTGACATGGCCTTCCCCCCGCAGTTACAAAATAATGTTGGCTGGTGCTCTTTGATGAGACTGGCTGCATTTTAACTGAGTCAAGGTTTCTCTCCCTTATTTGTGAGCCCTTTTTCCTCAGAAGATTTTGAATCCTGAGTATGTAGGTAAGCTAAATAGACATGCAACCCAAACATTTCCTGATAATCAAAAGTAAATTTCTTATAAAGTAATTGTTTGATTTATATTTATACTATTTGTTAAAAATTAATGAAACTTTGCATATTAATGAAACTGGCATGCTCGTTTATTTTTATATAAAGAACTAAATTTGCTGTGCCCCTACTGGCCACAGTTTAGGAAGCTGCAATGTAAATAACATAGTTCTCGGACTCCACTTGCTCCCAAAACATGTTTTCTCTGTTTTAATGAGAACTGGACATACTTTAAATAAAAGACCCTGCTCCACCTTCCTCTAGTTCGATAGGCTCCAGAAAACCACTTATCCTTCTCTTTGGGAAGGATTCTTTGCTTCACATCCCAGAGTCTCTAGGTCCACACCCACGTGGTACAGAGAAGGATCCCTTCCAGAAACAAGCTGTAAGGAAGGCTGACTACATAGCCTCAGTTTCTCCCTGGAGCTGCAAGGGATCTGCCCGATACAGGTTATCTGATGCCCCCCCATCCTGACCCCTTGTGCCCAGGTCAGAGGCTAGAGGAGTGCTCGTCAGTGCTGCTGGCCCAAAAGCTTCCATCCATTGTCTGTCCTTCTGCTCCTGCCTCATTTCAGTCTCTGCATGAAAGGTGAGGAAACACAAGCTACTAAGTCGCACTGAACCAAAGGGATGGAGAGAGAGCTGTGGACAGTGGTAACATCTCAAACTGCAAGAATTAGGACTGCAAGAGTGAGAATGGTGTTGAGATGCTATGCAGCCAAGCTCAAGTAATGCGCATGTGCACACACCCACACACCCACACACACACACACACACGAGTGCACACACACACACATGCACACGCATACACATAGCATGCGTGTGATCAGAAGGCATCTGTGGTCTGAAGGGTTGGGATTGTGAAATATGTTCATCTTAGGACCCACTCTCAGAGACTAGTTGAGTAGATCTGGGCTAGAGCCCAGGATCTTCATGTTCTAATAAGCTTCTGGAATGATTCTGGTGCATCTGCTGTGGGGGCCTCATTCAGAAAACTGTGGCACCAGGCTCAATAGAAGCACAAGGAAGTACACACTAAACAGAAATCCAAGGATTCCTAAGATGGTTTGCTGGCCACTAAATTCTAACATTTTCTCCTTATCTCTGGGTGTGCCGAGTTTCTTCAGCTCAGTGACTAACCTAGTCTGCTGAGAAACAGACCTGGAGCTTCTCGAGGTCTCTTGTGCTCTAGGTCTCTGGCAGCTTGCAGTGATGACAGTGGGCACACCAGTGGAGGTGCTCAAGGAAGACATGGCTCTCGGGCAGTGAGGTTCTTCCTTGTTAACTCTGCATTTAGAAATGCCACAGACTCTAACTGTAGTGAAAAGATGTGAGAGAAAGACCCTAGATTGATGTGAAGTTGCCGAAGAATCTAACCTTCAAATAGTTTCGAGTCCCTTGAACAGTCTTCTCAAAGGGTGCACAGGATGACCGGCTCTGCCCTTCTTCACCCCTTCGCAGACCTACAGAAACGGACGCCTTGGTGTGAGGAGGGCCAAAACCCCACAGTGTAGTCATGTTCCTTGGGTGATAACTATACATGTATGCTGGGGCTCAGGAGCTGCCACAAGGGATGGGACTGGGCACCAAGAGGAGAGGGATAGCCCCATGAGGCCAGCCCTTCAGCCAGCTATTAGAAGAGCCATTGTTTCCCTGTCCATTGACTTCAGTATTCTGTTTCTTTCCCCATGGTGCCCATTACACCACTCTGAGGCCTCTCGCCAGCTCTCTTTGATACCCTGGGCACATAGCAGCCCATTGACTGTAGGTTTAAGGTACCCCCTTTGCCTCCAAGCAGTCTGTGTATGTATCCCTGCCAGAGACTAGGCAAGGACCCTCCAACTACTAAGGCTACCCATGGCTTCACACATACAAGCATGATAGGAGCCAATGGGCCAATTAATTCTAGACAGGCTATCAGCACGGGATGGGGACATCAGAAGTCTTCAGAGGCTACAGCAGGTTTCTGCAGAGTGGCACACTTAGTCCTGAAGGACCAGCACTCCCAGAAGGTGGAAATGTGGCCCAGGTATTGGCAGACCTTGGGTCTGGCTTTTTAATGCCATGGTGCTCAGCTGTGGGCCGTCCTGCCCAGGCCTGACTCTCAGGATACCAAGGAATCTCTTCCTTTCTACAGTGTGCTCTGAAAACAAGGGAGCCTTTTAAGGCCATTTGCCCAGGGCAGCTCTCTGCTCTGAAGAGGGTGTTCTGTTTGTCCACTAGGAGTCTGTGCTTAGAGCCCCATGACCTTCTGCTCATAAGCTGACTGTTTCATCCTCTCAAGGGTGCCACCACAGCTCAGGCACAATCCCCTGGGACATTAATGTCTGAATCTGCTCATTGTTTATTTCAGGGGTGAGTTTGGCTTACGGGAGTATTCAGAAGTAAAGACGGTGACAGTGAAGATCCCGCAGAAGAACTCCTAAGAGGCCCAGGCTGAAGGTGAAGGCACTGCTGACTCCCTGCTTTCTCTAGAGCCCAGCTCTGAGCAGTACAGAGTTGAGCCCAGACCTTCTCCTAAATATTGATGACATAGCAGGCAGACCACAGCACCTTCGACCCAGACCAGTGTGGCAGGGTTTAGAGACACTCTGGAAGGAGTCACCCTCATGATACTGAATACTGGGGGCATGGCAGAGGTGGGGGAGCACTTGGTAGAGCCAGTGTTGCTGTGAGGAGCATGATGGAGTTGGGGAGCTGCAGTGACTGTTGCCTTTGTCACTGAGAGCTTTCCTAGAGGAAAGGTTGTCTTGGCACTGTCTTCATTTTCCTCCTTCCAGTTCCTGCCCACTCCTCACTCCTCCCTCTTCCAGGGAGACCTCAGCTGAGCTCATTTAGGGCAGATGTTTGGGCCGGGAACAATTTTCCAAGGTTTTGCAGCCAAATTACCATTTCATGTTATCCATTTCTTCAAAGCAAAACATGAACTGGTTTTAGTTAGAGCCAGGGCAGACTCAAAATGCCAGGAGCTGGTACACTGCAGATGTTGTAAGTGGTAGGGATATAGTATAGTCCTTTCATGACTTCCATAAATAACACAGCAAAAAGAAGATGTAGACGAGGAAGTCAGAGGTCGTCTTGTGTAGTTCGTAGCTTCTGAGCTTGCTGCAGCTTGGGGGGGGGGGGGCCCGAGTGCAAATCAGTGATTCTCAACCCATGGGTCATGACCCACAATTAGGGGGAGGTATCAAATACCCTTTCATAGGGGTCACCTAAGACCATTGGAAAACACAGATATTTACGTTGAGATTCATAAGAGTAGCAAATTACTAGTTATGAACTATTACTAGTATTTGTTACTAGTTATGAACTAGTAACAAAAATACTTTTATGGTTAGGGGTCACTACAATGATGTTAAAGAATCTCTATAAGGGACTGTATTAAAGGGTCACAGCATTAGGAAGGTTGAGAGGGGCTGCTGTAGACAGTGGTGGGGGTCACAGGTTAGCCATGTAGCTTACAGCTCCTGAAATTACTGTGTGGTTTAGTGAGACAGTCTGAGTTAGTCTCTCTCTCTCTCTCTCTCTCTCTCTCTCTCTCTCTCCCTCCCTCCCTCCCTCCCTCCCCCTCCCCCCCCCTCTCCCGCGTGTGTGTGTGTGTGTGTGTGTGTGTGTGTGTGTGTGTGTAATTCTTGATTATTCCAGAATAAAGCAAGGACCACAGCCCTTGTTTTCATTGATGAGTGAGATATTTTCCAAAGTTCATCTCAGGACCAATTAAAACAGCCCAGGTAAACCCGGGAAGCTGGTGATGGCAGAAACCTTGCAAAACTGTTTCCACGGCTAGCTGACCAGTCTTGAGAATCGAGTTAGTGCTGGAGTCAGGACCACAGCCTCTTCTACACCCTTGTTCCTACTGTGCCAGCACCTGCTGTTTCAGTGCTATGGCTATCCTGGCCTACTGTGCCTACATCACTTGCCTGAAATCTGCTGTCAATATGTTTGAAAAGTGTGGGCCAGCCTGATGATTCCCTTCTCTATTTGCAGAGAACACCAGTGTGCAAGACTGCCACGCTTCACCAGGACTCCTCTGTCGTGCCCCGTGGCCCGCCCATCCACTAGCACTCCTCCGTCATGCCCTGTGGCACGTCCATTCACCACTCTTGCCTCACAACACGTGAGCTTCAGCCTACAGAAGCGGAGCTGAGAAGCAAGCCTGACTCTTCCTTCCAGCCCCACCCTTCCCTCTGCCTTCCAGCGAACCCCATTTGGTGTGGGCAGCACTGGCTTCCTTCCCTTCTCTGGCTGCCAAACTGAAGCCAGTCTCTAACCTGGGTGAATACCATTTATTTAAAAAATGCCAAACATAGCCTAGGTGTAGAATTATGGTCATGTATCTATCGCCTTCTCTATTTAATGGTTTTCTGCTTTCTAACCAAACCAGTTTTCAGTTTTCTATTTATAACCTGCCTGTCCATGTTTTCAAGCAAGCTCTCCATACTGTTACTGACAAATGAGGACAATGCACTCAGCAGACAGAGCCCTGGCATGGGCTTTGAGTCCTTCCAACAGGCCCTGCTCTTCCTACAGTGCACCCATGTGAACACATGACTAACCAGCTAGCTCCCTTCCACCCACAGTATAGAATGTGAAAATGAAGATTTATGACTTTTAATTTACTTCAAAAGAAACCTCGTGCTAGCAATAAAGCATTTATATTGTGTACACCTTGGGACTGTTTGTGTTTGTGAGTCTGTCCCAGTGGGCCCTTTTTTTTTTTTTTGTCTTCTTAGCTGGGATTTTTGGCGGAGTGTATTCTTATGAGACTGAGCAGAAGTCTGAGAGGGTATTTTATAGAATACATTAAAGTTAAACAAACAAACTTGTGCTCTGACACTACTTAAAACTCGTGTGTTTACAGTTTTCTGTGACACATAAAATACAGGCATATGTGGAACTTCGGATTTCAGGAAGAAACCTCAAAGGAATCTGTTACATGGACTCACAAGCCCTGAGCATCAGGGTCCCTGCTGTGGGCGTTTCCCAGTAGCTTCACTCACTTACCAGAGGGGAAGTAAACTGAAAGGCTGATGAGATATGTCTGCAGCTGCACACGGGACTGCACTGTTGGCTAGAGCTTACTGATACTCTATGCTCAGAGCCCAACTTTTACTTATAAATGGCTTGAAATTTTTATTTCCTTTGGTGTGTGTGTGTGTGTGTGTGTGTGTGTGTGTGTGTGTGTGTTTGTGTGTGTTGTACTGAATGAATGAGGTTAGTGTAAGAGAGTAGTCCCGATGAAAGCAAAATCCTACAGAGATAGAGGTGAGACCAAACTTTGTAAGACTAATAGATGGGTTGACCAGGCAGGTCCAACATGATGGCAGCAGGCCCAGCCAGAGGCTCTGGAAGAGGGTTTCCTATAGACAGCAGTAGAGATCAGAGAAAGAGACAGTCTGATACAAGACTAGTGTGGGTCATGAGGATGGAAAGGAAGGAAAGTAAAGAAGCCACCAGCACTTGAATGAATCTGAAACAAGGTAATTGCTGTTTCAGAGTCACATCAAAAAAGAGAGAGAGATGGACACTGCCCCAGAAACTGTAACAGATCAAAGCTGTGGGGTGAGATCTTGACTCTGGCTTTGAACATGAACATTTCAGTTGATCCAGAGATAAAACAGACAGAACTTATGGGCAGGTATTGGAGAGAAGGGATTAGAATTTGCTTGGGTGACTCTCTATAGCCTAAACTTGGAAGGACTGACACCAGGTATACACAGCATGAAACAAAGGCCAGGGAGGAAGCACTCGGTGCAATAGGCAGAGGCTGTGGTCAGAAAAGCAGCACATGAGGATAGCCTTCTCACCTCACTCTATGATTCTTTCCCTTCCTCAGATGTTCGCTGTGTAAGACACTGACAAAGGCGATGGGCATACAGGCTAGTTGTAGCCGTAGCTTTGCAGATCTATGACATAAAGTAACTTAGCCAACAGTGACTTGAGCCCCTTTCCAAGGTGGTACAGCTTTTCTAACTCTGCTCCATCCCAACCTGGCAACTTTTCCCATGGTAGTAACTGAGTGCCAGTGTGGCAGACTGGATGGAACAGCATTATGTCAGAAGGGGTTAGATGGCAGATAGGAAGGAACTAGAAAGATGGATCAGTGAAGTGCTTGCCTCACGAGCATGAGGCCTTGAGCTCTCTGGTGTAGTGGCATGGGCCATGTGTAGAAACAGTACCAAAAATTGCTGCTCTAAGTGGCAAGCAAGAAGGAACTAGAGTAAACTAAGCATCAATTGGACACATCTGTCCAGAATCAGAAGGTGTCTTCCTAGGGCCTCAGAAATCTTGCCTTTGGCTGCAGGTGTGGTAGCGTCTAGAGAACTGTCCAACCATGAGTGCTGGAGTTGGTCTGCTCCAAACACTGAATCTGAGGCCACAAATGCATCTCTAAACACAGACCAAGGAGACCATGTTGAAAAGAAAGGAAGCCATCTGGTGTAACCAACAGATCTCTAATTTGACTTAAGATCTTTTCAGCGAAAGGAAAACATTGCCAGGTACTGGAAATATAACCAGCTACCCAGGGCTAGTGAAGTTGTGGATCTTGAAGGAGAACCTACAATCACTCATCTACAAAACCAGCATAATCCCTAACCACATTCTATGTATTTGTCCTTACACCACAGGTAAGTGTAATCCTCATCTTTCATCAAGGAAACTTTATGCAATAGACAATACTTAACAGAAAACCACAGACCAATCAAAATGTAGAGTTGTGGAGTCCAGTCCCAACTGATAACATCTATAATTCAATTCTTGCACCTGAGGCTCAGGGATCATTGCAGAAGAGGGATTGGAAAGTTTGTAAGAACCAGGGGAATGGAGTTTGCTTTAATTGTGCCTCCTAGGCATATCAGAAGCTATACTTGTAAAGTCTCACCAATTGTCTGTCTAAAAGAACTGAATGAAGATCATACCAATGTACATGATAGCGTGTTTGGGAGGAAGCCCAAGAGGCCTCAGCATTGCACAAAGAACTACAGTCAACTAACCATTGCTGAGAACGGGAGAGTAGACTTTCCCAGGGAAGAACATGCTGATTGGTTACCTAATACCAAATGATCAGTCTGACAACCTATATACAACTAGTATTATACAGACTGAAAAGGTTCAAACACACACACACACACACACACACACACACTGAGCATATGAACACACACACTGCAACTCTAATGCTCCCCCAACACACACACATCCTACAAAGAAATTAAGCAGATACAGCCCACTTGATAGCACCAATTTCTTAAGAAAGGAAGGTTGGGACTGAGTTTGAGACACAAGGGGTCCCAAAGGCCTGAGGCTGTAGAATGTTTAAGTCCTGCAGCGGTGGCCTGGCCAGACCTTTGCCACATAGATAGATTGGCCAAAAGAAACCTTATCCAAGCAGTTTCATTCACATCAGACGCTGCCAGACAAGCTGACCTTCCTCTCAATACGACCCAGAAACAGAGCATCTGAGAGGTTGTCAGGAGGAAAGGGGCCTTGTGCTACTTCAGGGGGATTTCCCCCTGCTCCCCCTCCAGTCTGTCTACCAGTGAGCACTGGTCCCAGGACACTCAGAGTGGTACAGAGAGCTCTGTCAGAGCCTAAAGGTCCTGCAAGGACCCTACAGTGTGTCTGAACAATGTGTAGAACACATAGGGCCCAAACCCATGTGACAATCAAACCAGCAGCCATCCCCTTTGTCCTCTCACTGGGTGAAGTACTCAGAAGAGGTCTGGCCTCCTGAAAAGCTTCTCTTATCCAAGCTGTCCCCTGAGGAAAAGTATCTTGGAGATCCAGGTGTTCATGTCATCCTTACAGCTGGCTGAGGCACCGTGAAGTCTGATGTCCTATAGACTGGCAGATTTTACCTTCTGTAGCTGTTTAGAGCTGTCTGTCCTGCATGTCTTGGGCCAACTGAAGATGCTTCTTCCCCTTGTTCCTCTGTGGGCAGGCAGGGTGGGGATGAGCATTTAAACCCTCAGGTAGGAGATGAGAGTCCATGGAAAACAGTCTCTAAGTGGTAATTGAAGAAGACTGGACGAGACCCTCTCCTCTTAGTCCGTCCCTCTTGTGTGTGCATGTACAGGTGCCCATAGTATATGAAGGTTCCCATGTACCTGTGTGTGTGCATGTACAGGTGCCCATAGCATATGAAGGTTCCCATGTACCTGTGTGTGCATGTTCAGGTGCCCATAGCATATGAAGGTTCCCATGTACCTGTGTGTGTGCATGTAGAGGCCAGAGGACAACTCTAGGCATCACTCTTTAGAGGCTTTCACCTCTTTTATTTTTTAGACAGGGCCTCTAATTGGCCTGGAACCCACCAATTCCATCAAGCTGGCCAGTGGGTCCATGTGTCTCACAGCTTTTTATGTACGATCTAGGATCAAACCCAGGTCCTCATGCTTGCAAGGCAAACACTTTAGCAACCGAGCCATCTCCCTTGATTTCTTTTCAGCACTGTCTCCCTCCATGTTTACAGAAGTACTTATGGGCTCATAGTCAGTATTCCAAGGAGCATAAGTGCCAGACCAATTCCAGCACACCTGGCTGGACCAGAGTCCTCCAGGACCTGCTATACCTGCAGTTAAAGACTGAAGTTCTGAGGCCCTAAGAAGACCCCTCTGTGATTCCAGACAGGTATAACCAATGTATGGACTGACACTCAATTTACCCCAGTTCCTCCATGTTAGTTTCTTATGGTGACAACTCTCATTACTCCCCTGGAAGTGGGTAAGAAGTGGTAAGAAAGAGGGAGCCCATGGTACTTAGCTAACCAGAGCTTGGAAAAGCCAAAGGTAAGGACACCAGAAACCTCAGTCTCCACTGGCCGTGCATGAACAATAGAGGATCTGTATGAAATGGAGTAAACCCCAGATGCTGTGTTAATACAAATAACTCAGGCTCCCAGGTAGTCCTGAGGGAAGTATGGTGCCTACCAGTAATCAGACTGGAAGCCCTATCCACTCCTAGCCCTGAGCTACCTATGCCTGCCCGGGGAGAGTGGGTGGACAGGCAGCTTGTCAGGCAAAATAAGGGGAAGCGTGAAGGAGGTGGATAAATGAGGCTGTCACATGTCGCTTACCTAATTCCAAGTGACACACTCTAATTCCATAAAGGAGAGCAGTGTACAAAAGAAACTGATTCCAACGGGTTTCTGCCAGCATCTGCTCAAGTCTTGAACAGCCAGCTACCCAAATGCTCCATTTTCCTACCTCTGGAATGGGATGATGAGATGATGCACTTTCCTCACCTGTTTTGGGATGCTTTGAGGTCACTCGTGTCATACGATGCTTGGCTCCATTTTTAAAGCTCAAACAAACAACACAGCCAATGAAAAGTCTTCATCTCTAGAGCTGTAGTTCTGAGGAAGCAGCTGACTTCACATTTTCTTGTGTAGAAAACAGGGCAAGAGGATGGCTCTGTGAGTTTGTACTCAGTGACAAAGCAAATACTCTGGAGCTGTAAGGTTAATGGCTGTTTAAAAATCCTGTGTGTGTGTGTGTGTGTGTGTGTGTTTAATGTGGTGTGTATAGTATGTGTCTGTATGTGTGTGTGTAGAGTGTGTGTGTAGTGTGGGGGGGTGTGAGGTGTGTGTATGTGTGTGTAGTATGTATATGTGTGTAGTGTGTGTGTGTAATATGTGTAGTGTGTGTGTGTGTGTGTGTGTAATATGTGTAGTGTGTGTGTGTGTGTGTGTCCATCCAGCAGCTTCTCTCCCACCGTCAATCACTGACACCTAGAGAGTTAGTGTCAGCCAGCTGTACTAGCTTCCTTCTGTTTGAAAGGACAGATAGCAAGAAGGGGTCAAAGGTTAGTGGCTAACCTAGAGGAGGGCTTTGACACACTGCTGAGTAAGTGTCAGCTGGATTGAGGTTATTATTGTTGCTGTCTCATAAATGTAAGAAATGTGGTAGCTTTTTGCCTAGATCAGTGGTTCTCAACCTGTGGATTTAGACTCCTTTGGGGATCACATGTCAGATATTTTTATATCATATTTTACTTTACAATTCATAACAGTAGCAAAATTACAGTTACAAAGTAGCAACAAAATAATTTTATGGTTGGGGGTTACCCAGCACAATGAGGAGCTATATCAAGTGGTTGCAGAATTAGGAAGAATCACTGGGAGAATCATGAAAGTCATGAGGAAGGAGATTGGACTCCTTCAGAAGAGAAATTTGAAAGAGACTCTCCTGGACTGGAGAAGTGGCTCAGCAATGAAGAGCATGTGCTGCTCTTCCAGAGGAGCAGAGTTCAATTCCCAGCACTCATGGTGAGCAGCTCATAAACACCTGTAACTCCAGCTCTGGCGATCTGATGCCTTCTTCAGGCCTTCACAGGTAGGCACAGATGGCACATGAGGACACATGTATATAAGCACACAAACACATACACACAGACACACACACACACACACACACACAAAATAAACCTTTAAGAAAAGTAGAACCTTTCTTCCCCAAAGCCACGTGGTGGGCCTAGTTAGGGAAGCTCCAGGTGGTCTTTGCAGACAGGAGCATCTCCCCAGCAGGGGCCAATGTCCCATCAGCTAAGCCTGAAGGACTACAGACTGCAAAATCCTAAGAGCCTAAAACAGTTCCTCCGTTGCTTGATTGGTTTCATTCCCACATAAAACTGATATTCTTGCAAACCAAATAAAAGGCTTGCCCATAAGACTCGTTGATAACCTTTAAAAACTTAGGACAAATAAACTCATCTGGGACACCAACTGAATCTTGAGGGCTTAGCTTGGGGCATGATGACCCAGGAATTCTGATATGACTTCTTTTCCTTCTCAAAGATAACAAATAAATTAGTGCCAAAGCCACATACATGTTGGAAACACTTATCTTTCTCTTCCCTCTAGCCCTCAGAGATATCTGGCTTTGGAAGAGCTTTGCACTAAACAAGCTTGTCAGGAATTCTTTCAGGAAATAAAGCCACAGTTTGAATCTTGTCTATTCAACACATTGTTTAGAAATGTTTGGGTAACCATAACCTTTCAAGTTTGTCTCCAGTAGAGAGGTTCTTATACGTCCCAGTTTAATTCTTTCTGATTTTGAAGGTCATTAAGACTCCAAGATATGTGCTCATTTATGTGGGTTTGAGTCACACATCCGTGTTCTTGGCTGAAGGACAGGAAGCCATGACACTTGTAAAGAGAGAGCCTTCTGTAGAGCTGCCGTGATGTCCTGGGAAGAATGGCGAACCTGTAGATGTAGCTTCAGCTGCCCACTAGGGGGCGTCACAGGGTGATAGGACTCAACCTGCTGGGGAAGAGCCCAGAGTGTTAACAGGTTTAAAATAAGAGGGTGGGGAAAGACAGCTCCATGAAAAGCTGTACACAATCCTCAAGTTGAAGCATTTGCCCTTGAAGCCTCAGTGTGCCAAGTAGGGTCCTCTCAATTAGGCCTGTGAAAACTGTCATAGCAGAGACACATCACATGCGTGTTCACCTGTGTCCATAGCAGCAGCATTCATGAGAGCTAAAGGCAGAAGCTGTCCATATCCATTAGTGGAGGAATGGAGAAGCAAAGCACGACGAGTAATGGTCTACATATTTCTTTTTTTTTTTTTATGTTTCTTCCCCCATATTGAGTCCTAAGAACTTTCTTCTGGTTGAAGATGGAAATGCACTGAATGTTTTCCTCACCTACCTCATCCTGAAGTGACTAAATCTCTGCTGCTGGTGTGTATGCTTGTTTATTCTATGCATTGTACTTGACTATGTAAAATGTACCTGTTATATATTAATATAAACATTATTATATATTCTATTCAACCTTAGCCTTGGAAAGTTAGGAAATCTTGGGATGAGTTCAAGCAATAATGAAGTGTTAAGACATTTTGTGAAGTAAGATAAGCCATTACAAAAAGACAAATGCTAAAGTATTCTGTTTTGACAAGGTTCCTGGAGTCACCGGAAGAGGGGGAGAGAGGGAGTGAGGGAGAGAGGAAAGAAGGAAGGAAGGAAGGAAGGAAGGAAGGAAGGAAGGAAGGAAGGAAGGAAGGAAGGAAGGAGGACATCGGGGTTGGAGGAGGGAAAATGGGATGAGTATATTCCACAAGTGTGAAGGCTTGTGTAGGTGTGATCAACAGTGGTAACGGCAGCCCACAGAGTGAATGTTCTAAGTGCCACAGAACTATGCACTCAGCATGATTAAAATGGTGAGTTTTATGTTTTGTATATGTTACTACAATAAAATTTTAAAAATCTGCCCATAGTGTGATTTGATATGTCTATACATGCACACATGAGTGCACACACACACACACACACACATACACACACACTCCACACTCTTAGGGTATGTGGCTGATGAGACTTGAAGTGTTTCAATAACACCTGTATTTTGGCAGAAGCAAGGCCTTAAATCAAGGTTCCTCCTCCTAGCTGGGACATTAGAATCTGCAAGGGAATGAACACTACAACTGCCTCCCCTGCACACACACACACACACTCAACCCGACTCCATCCCTGCCCTTTCTCCAACAGGCACCTTGCTTTCCTCTCCTCAAGGCAGACGGGCCTGAGTGAGCACGTCCAAGCTGAGGAGCTGCTTCCCACGCTCGGCCCTCTACAGCTCGCACAGGCCGCTTCTCAGCTTTTTCTTTTTTCTTTTTTTTCTCATCAAGACTGAAATTGGGACCCACCCGGATTTGAGATGGCACAGCTCATGCTCCTGGTTCTCAGAGCCACAGACATGTCAGGGGTATAAGGAACTGGCTTCCCAGGGGACAGTAATTCTCACCCATGTTTCAAACATAAAGTTGATTTAGGCAAGAACTGTGATTGTATAATGGTATTTTAAGATGTAAAGAGGACATTGGGGATTATTTAGTCTAATGCATTCATTTTTCAGATATAGGAAATGAGCCAAAAAGAGAAATGACTCCCGCAAGACAAGCCCTTATGTCCAGTGTAGAGAGCCTCAGTATGGTGCGTCTCCTCCTCTGCCTTCTGTGTTGGCATTTGGAGAAAGCTAGTATTCTGCTAAAGAATATGAAAAAGAGGTGGCTAATGGCAGATACTTCCAGAAAGTTCCATGAAGTAACCCATTAGTGAGCCTTTAAACACATGATCACTTGGTTTACAAGATTAACTTGGAAAAAAAAAAGCAGGAGTTTTACAGACTATGAAATTTGGAACAAAAGTCTTTGTGTAGAAAGAAAAATCAAGAAGAGAAGATGGTAAAGTGCAGGGATGGCCACTGTGACTTTAAAAGTCCAGGCATCAAAACCAGACCTTTTCATCAGTGTGTGTGTGTGTGTGTGTGTGTTTATATTTGTATTTTATCATACATATGCATGTGTATGTGTTGTGTGAACATGTTTCTGTGGGAGTGTATGTGTCTGTGTGCATAGGCACATGTACACTCGTGTATGCACATGAGCAGCGTGTATGGGCTAGAAGCCATTAACAGATGACTTTGGGACCATGTCTTTCTTCATGCTCCATCGTCTCTTTTGAGACAGGGTCTCTCACTGAATCTGGGGCTCACTGATTCAGTGCAATGAGTTTGGGGATGCATCTGTCTCAGTCCATGTAGCACTGGGACAGGCTTTTCCATTCACCCTTTACATGAATGCTAGAAATCAAACCCCATGCTTGCTCAGCAAGTACTTACCAACCAAGCCATCTCTTCAGCCTGTGTTTTCCTTGCTGTTCCCTACCCAAAAGAGGCCTTAAATCAAGGCCCACCTCTTGACTTTGGCCCAGCCAATGTCCTTTCAGATTTTAGCTTTGATATCTGTAAAGCAGGGGTGCTGGCAGGGGAGGGGAGCTTGGTCCTGGAGGATGGTGGCTCTTGAACTAGAGGCAGAAGCGTGCCAGTGAACTGGTTCAGAAATATTTTCCCAATTTCTCTTTGGAGAGTGTGACTCACATGAACTAGGGCTGGGGGCCTGGGTACTATTTATTTCTTACTTTAAATTGGAGTTATATTAGTTGTTATTAATAGTTAATTACAAGCACTAGGTTCAGTCTTCAAAAGGCAGAAAGATGTATGTGTACACTGGACATTTCCTGCAACGTCCATTGAACCCCAACAGTCTTCCTGAGACAAACTCGATCTTGTTTCTTGATAGCTCTCCAGAGATGTTCTCTGAAGTCTCAAACAGCCCAAATATTTGTGCTGCAGCTGGTCTTGAGACAGGGCCTGGGGCCTGCTCCCACATAGCTCTCTGCCTGGCATGCCCCAGAGACACGGTGTACACTGGCTGACATCCTGCTGAAGGTCAGCACTGCTCAGGGACCTGAGGCTACAGTTGTGTGTGGGCCCAAGCCTCTTTCCTTCTGCCAAAGGAAAGCAGGTTCCCTCTGGCTTGGAACCAAGCTGAGAAGGGCTCCTGCACTCGGAGAGTGACAACAGGGGTTTTGGAGTGTCAGGATGGATAACTGGAGAGCCCCGGGTACTGTGTGGGAAGGAGGCTAGTTAGGTGGAAGGGTCCTGGGAAGATGGGAGCTCTGTAGTTCTGTCTCTTCCCCTTCTTCTGTCCTTTGTGGCAAGGGAAACTGAGATGCAGAGATTGTTTCCAAAAGCTGACTGATTATGAAGCTGAAAAACCACCCTGATGCTAGGGGCCAAACGCCTGCAACCCCCGGGACTAGAGCAGTAACAGCTCTCGAATCGCCTGCTAATGGTCCTAGCACTCTGTGTCTCCACATTCTCCTGCTCTTAATAAATAAATTACAGTGAAGCCACACCAGTGGTGTCTAGCTTTTGGATAAATTATCTTTTCAGCACTTGGATCCTTTGACTTCATTACTGGGTTGCCTCCGGTATCCCATCCCGGTTGCTTGCCTCAGAGCTGGGCCAGAGTGTGGGCTTTCTGCAGGAAGAATCCCTTTGTGTTGCTGAAAATCTAGTGGGCTCTGGGAATGGCCCAGTGCTGTGGGAGGGACCCCTACAAGGATCCAGGCACCTGGGTTCTTGTCCCAGCTGTGTGCTGACTCCACGATCTTGGCTGTGCTCTGTAGCCTCAGGGCTGCTTTCTCTTCTCCACATGTGTCCCTTGTGTTCACCAGAGTTCCTCATGTTACACTGCTATGCTTAAACCACTCCCCTGGGTGAGAGCTATGAGTAAGCCCATTTTATTGACAACAAATGAGATTGGAGAGGGTATTAGAACAATGAGGCAGGAGCTAGAAAGCAAAACTCTTCCTGACTGCAGGGTATCACCTGGAAAGGATGGAGCCCCAACCCTCAGCCTTTGCCAGACCTCTCCCCAGAGGGCTCCCTTCCAACCACCTACTCTATCCAACAGCCTCTGCCTCTTCCTCCACAATCCATGCCTGCTTCCAATCTGGTCATTCCCCGTGGTTGTTCCTTCCTCCCTACTTTAAACAAATTTAACGTACCCTGTATCTAGAGCCTGGCCCTGTATCTAGAGCCTGGCCCTGTATC
>NW_021604651.1:6987585-7000010 GCF_004785775.1 Grammomys surdaster
CCCTGTATCTAGAGCCTGGCCCTGTATCTAGAGCCTGGCCCTGTATCTAGAGACTGGCCCTGTACTGGATGTGGGGACTGAATGAGTGGAGTATTGGTCCTGGGATATGCCCTGTCTTCAGCTGTGACATAGGAAGCAAAACAAATCTCTGTAACATTCTGTGGTAATCCTCCATTAGCAATGAGAAAAGCTGCTTGGGAAGGCGGAGGAAGACAGTGATAAATTTAGATAAAGGGAAAAGAAGTGGTGACATCTTGGAGAGAAATTTTATGGAGAGGGTGACATTTGAATTATTTAATACCTCCTTTGCTTCTAAAGGGATTTGAGAGGGATGGGTGGAGGTCAGAGGTCACTGAGTGGGGAACACTGATTTACTATGAAGTCTACTGCATACAAGGCTTTTTCCCCTGCTCCAGTGGCACACAGGTAGAAGATTCACAGGCCTGTCTACAACTCAAATTCTGAGCCCTGTGCTGACTCACTCTGGCTCCGTAGCTTCTCAGAAGAAAAAGAAGAACTTGACCGAGATGACCGACTAAAGAAGACTCCACTTGTGTGAGTTCTACTCAGAGAGGAGAGCTGCCCACCATCAAGGGCAGGTTCCCACATGGGCTTTAGGGAAGCAGGAAGGTGCTAGCAGGGCCATGAGAACCCATTCCATCCTGAATGGACTTTGCAAGGAGAGGCATGGCTCCAGGGGATAAGCTCAATGCCAGGCTTCCTTCTTCACTCTGAAATCAGAAGACAGGGAGGATCACCACACTTTCTCCAGTGTCCCAGGCTGGCCAGTAGAGTAATGACTGCTTTGCTGGAGCCCCCAGGAGAGCAATAGATAGGAAGAAAAAACCCAGGGCAGGATCCACACTGCAATAAGCCTGAAGTCAAGGGCACAAGTGGTTGGCGGTAGACAATGTTACTGGTATCCAAAGATACTGGAACATATAGGTACCAATGCCAGAAACATAGAACTCAGACAGCCAGAGGCGTGGCTTTCACTCATGGATTGCTAGTAACCTCATTTCCCATGCTCTGATGATGTACTGTGAGCATGACTTAGCTCCTGCATCCAGGGGCTTGTGGTTTGATTGATCCTTCTCAGGTCTTTTTCTCAGGATCCCATCCCTTGACATACATCAAAAACACAGATGAGAAAGAACTTCCTGGATGAATTTGAGTCTCTTCTCACTTCCTATCACAAAATGACCTGAACTGTAAAATAACTATCTTTGCATTTGGCCAGGGTGGGGCTGTTAGTTAGAGATTGGGTAGTAATGAGACTGGACCTGCAGTGAGACAGGGATGCTTCAAAGCCAGGCTTTGCCATTCATATGAGCTGCTGATACTCTCTGCACTGCATGTTCCTCTTCTAAGAAATGGTGGGATAAGGGCAGAGAGAGGTTCAGTGGGTAAAGCTCAAGTGTGAAGACCATAGTCCAGACCCCAGGCACCTACATTGATGCTACATGGGTATCCCATTCCTCCTGTACTCTCAGGGCTCCAAGGAGAAAGGAACAGGGCCTCAGTTAGCTGTGGAGCTGTGCTAGTTGAAAACTCTGGGTTCAAGGGAGACCCTGCCTCGATATGTACAGTGGAGAGTGACTGGAGACACTCGGAGTCAGCATGCGGGCTCCACGTGCACAGCATCACCCCGTGTAGCCCACAGACATACATGGACAACACACACACACACACACACACACACACATTTTTAAATTAAAGAGAAAATGGAGGTGAAAACAGCACATGCAGTATGCCCCACTCTATGGGCATTGTTGACAATGCATGAAGGACACAAATGAACTCAACACACCAGAATAAAACACCTGAAATATACATAACATACAAAATGTACCTATCTAAGAATCAACAGCTCCTACCAAATCAGCACAAAGCACTACACCAACAGAAAATGGAACAGGTAATGTGATCAGCAAGGGAGTGACAGCAATGCAGATCGTCACTGGGGAGGTACCAAGTTATTTAAAATAAACTTGCATGGTAGCTCTGTAGCAGGGTAGACTACCCTTACTAACTCCTTTCCATAGGGGAGGAAACAAGAATGGTAAGGTTTAAGATACTGTAAAGTAGAGACATACACATATGCGCACAGAGCAGACAGACAGAGCAAGATCCTACAAGACTGGAAAGGAACTCAAACACACCTGCACACAGTGTGGAACCATGATTGTCAGAGAGCAGAGAAAGGCTTAGAAAGCATCTCGTCAGAAGCAACAGACTGGCATGGAAGTGAGGTGGCCAAAGTGTTCTTGGGCTCTGTAGGGAAAGCTTCGTTTTACCTTATGAACATTTCCTCAGATTCATTTAAATGGATAAATTACATGAAAAATACCAAGTATATCTAATAACTTACATCATCTTGAGGGGAGGTTAGAGTTTCTGAGCCTGGAGCTGGGCCACCTGGATATGAACCTGCTCTACCACTTCCTCTGAGCCCAGCCAAGCTATCTATATTGGCTGGTTTTGTGTGTCAACTTGACCCAGGCTAGTCATCAGAGAGGAAGGAGCCTCAGTTGAGGAAATATCCCCATGAGATCCAGCTGTAAGGCATTTTCTCAATTAGTGATCATTGGAGGAGAGGTCATCCCATTGTGGGTGATACCATCCCTGGACTGATAGTCCTAGGTTCTATAAGAAGGTAGGCTGAGCAAGCCATGGGAATCAAGCCAGTAAGCAGCACCCTCCATGGCCACATCATTAGCTCCTGCCTTCCTCCAATGCTGGACTGTGATCTGGAAATGTAAGCCAAATAAACTCTTCCCCAGCTTGCTTTCTGTTCGTGGTTTTATCGAAGCAATAGAAACCCTATCTAAGACATCATCTAAGGTCACTTTGTCTCCATTTCCCCATCTCTCATGTGAATATAATAGTATTTACTGAGGGCAGTTATGTGAATACACAAGCCTAGCACGTTAACAGTTCAGTGTCTGGCATCTGGAAGACCACAGTGCTGTGATTCACACAACCATCACCTCCTTCCTCTTGCAGGCCAGGAAATCATTGCATGTTAGAGTTGGGAAGGTTCACAGTTAGGCTGCTCTCATCAACCGATAAAGAAATTAACAGCATGTTCAAGCTTGTCCCACGGAGGGTGAACTTTAGAGCCCAGATCCTGGTTTGGCTACTCTCTAACATGTGAAGTCAAGTTCCTCAATGCCCAGCAATCTCTAGCCCCTACTTCCCTTCCAAACACCTCAGTGTCTCCTTCTTCACAGTCCTTTCACCAAGCCTCTTCAAGGGACATGCAACTCAAATAGATCTCACGAATAGCGGGGATGTTCTGCTTAGGGGCAGAGAGAAAAGATAGTTCTGGGGTTGGTGACTCCCTTGCTCTTGTTCTTGGTTAGTATTCCAAGAACCTGATACCAAATGGTTGTCCTTCAAGTACTGCCACTTAGGCTCCCAACAGTTCCCAGTACTTGCTAAGTCTGATCTCATCCAAATGAGACCCAAATGAGAAAATCTTGAGGACTTTTCCAAAGAGTTTTCGAGATTATTTCCTTTTATACTGAATTAAATGAACTTTTAGGGGAAAGCGAGATCAGATTAGGGGAACTGGCTGCTCTTTCAGAGGACTTAGGTCTGGCTCCTAGCACCCATGTGGCAGCTCACAACCATCAGTAACTATAGTTTCAGGGGATCTGGCATCAAAAGTACTGCACACATGTGATGCACAGACATACATGCAGGCAAAATACCCAGACACATATAATAAAGGAAAAAAGTCTCAAAAAAAAAAAAAAGAACTCGCTTTGGGCTGGGACAGACACAGAGTTGGTCTGCTCCTGTGGAGATACTGAATCCTCAGCCATCCTAGAGGAGCCACTGCACTCAGAGCAGCCGAGGAGCTACTGCACTCAGAGCAGCAGACACCAAGGTGGTTTGCACTTGGGAGACATCTTATCTGGAGCCATCCTAGAGGAACCACTGCACTCAGAGCAGAAGGATTTCCAGATCCAAGAGGTGGCCTGAGTCTCAGGAGTTCTTCCACCCAGGAGATTAGGAGCATAAGACCACAGAGACATCTGGACTCTGAGGAGCTCTGCAACAAGCAAGATAACTGGAAATACAGACTCCAGTCTTACACAGTGAGGATAGGCAACACTAGAGTTAACCAGATGGCGAAAGCGCAAGAACATAAGCAACAGAAACCAAAGTTTCTTGGCATCATCAGTACCCAGTTCTCCCAATATAGCAAGCCCTGGACACCCCATCACACCAGAAAAGCAGGATTCAGAATTAAAATCACTTCTCATGATGATGATAGAGGATTATAAGAAGGACATAAGTAACTCCCTTAAAGAAATAGAGAAGAGTACAAGTAAACAGGTAGAAGCCCTTAAAGAGGAATCACAGAAATCCCTTAAAGAAATGCAAGAAAACACAAAGAAGGAATTAAGCAAAAACATTCAGAATCTGAAACTGGAAATAGAAACAAAAAAGAAATCTCAAAGGGAGACAACCATGGAGATAGAAAACGTAAGAAAGAGATCAGGAGTCATAGATGCAAGCATCACCAACCGAATACAAGAGATAGAAGAGAGAATCTCAAATACAGAAGATATGGTGGAAAATATTGACACAGTTGTCAAAGAAAATGCAAAATGCAAAAAACTTCTAATTCAAAATATCAAGGAAATCCAGGACACAATGAGAAGACCAAACCTAAGGATAATAGGTATAAATGAGAATGAAGATTCCAAACTTAAAGGGCCAGTAAATATCTTCAACAAAATTATTGAAGAAAACTTCCCTAACCTAAAGAACAAGATGCCCATAAACATACAAGAAGCCTACAGAACACCAAATAGGCTAGACCAGAAAAGAAATACCTCCCGTCACATAATAATCAAAACATCAGATGCACAAAACAAAGAAAAAATACTAAAAGCAGTAAGGGAAAAAGGTCAAGTAACATATAAAGGCAGACCTATAAGAATTACACCAGACTTCTCTCCAGAGACTATAAAAGCCAGAAGAGCCTGGACTGACATCATACAGACCCTAAGAGAACACAATTGCCAGCACAGATTACTATACCCAGCAAAACTCTCAATCACTATAGATGGTGAAACCAAGATATTCCATGACAAAACCAAATTTGCACAATATCTTCCCAAAAACCCAGCACTTCAAAGGATAATTGATGGAAAACACCAACACAAGGAGGGAAACTACAACCTAGAAAAAGCAAGGAAGTAATCTTCCAACAACCCCAAAAGAAGATAACTATACAAACATAATTCTACCTCTAATAACAAAAATAACACGAAGCCACAATCATTTTTCCTTAATATCTCTTAACATCAATGGTCTCAATTCCCCAATAAAAAGATGCAGACTATCAGACTGGATACACAAACAAGACCCAGAATTTTGCTGCATACAAGAAACGCACCTAAGTGACAAAGACAGACACTACCTCAGAATAAAAGGGTGGAAAACAATTTTCCAAGCCAATGGTCCCAAGAAACAAGCTGGAGTAGCCATTCTAATATCAAATAAAATCAACTTTCATCCAAAATTAATCAAAAAAGATAAGGAAGGACACTTCATACGCATCAAAGGAAAAATCTACCAAGGTGAACTCTCAATTCTGAACATCTATGCTCCAAATGCAAGGGCACCTACATACATAAAAGAAACTTTACTAAAGTTCAAAACACACATTACACCTCACACAATAATACTGGGGGATTTCAACACCCCACTCTCAGCAATGGACAGATCATGGAAACAGAAACTAAACCGAGACACTTTGACATTAACAGAAGTTATGAACCAAATGGACTTAACAGACATCTATAGAACATTTCATCCTAAAACAAAAGAATATACCTTTTTCTCAGCACCTCATGGTACCTTCTCCAAAATAGATAACATAATTGGTCACAAAACAGGCCTCTACAGATACAAAAAGATTGAAATAATCCCTTGCATCTTATCAGATCACCACGGAATAAGACTGGTCTTTAATAATGACAAAACCAATGGAAAACCCACGTGCACATGGAAACCGAACAACTCTCTACTCAATGATGACTTGGTCAAGGAAGAAATAAAGAAAGAAATAAAAGACTCTTTAGAATTCAATGAAAATGAGGACACATCATACCAAAACTTGTGGGACTCCATGAAGGCAGTACTAAGAGGAAAACTCATAGCTCTAAGTGCCTACAAAAAGAAATTGGAGAGAGCACACACTAACAACTTGACTGCACAACTAAAAGCTCTAGAACAAAAAGAAGCAAATACACCCAGGAGGAGTAGAAGGCAGGAAATAATCAAACTCAGGGCTGAAATCAACCAAATAGAAACAGAAAGAACAATACAAAATATCAACAAAACCAAGAGCTGGTTCTTTGAGAAAATCAACAAGATAGATAAACTGTTAGCCAGATTAACCAGAGGGCATAGAGACAGTATCGAAATTAATAAAATCAGAACTGAAAAGGAAGACATAACAACAGAAACTGAAGAAATTCAAAAAATCATCAGACTCTACTACAAAGGCCTATACTCAACAAAACTGGAAAACCTGGATGAAATGGACAACTTCCTAGACAGATACCAGGTACCGAAGTTAAACCAGGAGCAGATAAACCATCTAAATAGTCCCATAACCCCTAAGGAAATAGCAGCAGTCATTAAAAGTCTCCCCACTAAAAAAAGCCCAGGATCAGATGGTTTTAGTGCTGAATTCTATCAGACCTTCAAGGAAGACCTAATACCAATTCTCTTCAAACTATTCCACAAAATAGAAACAGAAGGAACACTACCCAATTCGTTCTATGAAGCTACAATTACACTCATACCCAAACCCCACAAAGACCCGACAAAGAAAGAAAACTTCAGATCAATCTCCCTTATGAACATCGATGCAAAAATACTCAATAAAATTCTAGCAAACCGAATCCAAGAACACATCAAAACAATCATCCATCATGATCAAGTAGGTTTTATCCCAGGAATGCAGGGATGGTTCAATATTCAGAAATCCATCAATGTAATCCACTATATAAACAAACTCAAAGAAAAAAACCACATGATATGTCACTAGATGCTGAGAAAGCATTTGACAAAATTCAACATCCCTTCATGATAAAAGTCTTGGAAAGATCAGGAATTCAAGGCCCCTACCTAAACATGGTAAAAACAATTTACAGCAAACCAGTAGCCAACATCAAACTAAATGGAGAGAAACTTGAAGCAATCCCACTAAGATCAGGGACTAGACAAGGCTGCCCACTCTCCCCCTACCTATTCAATACAGTACTGGAAGTCCTAGCCAGAGCAATTAGACAACAAAAAGAAGTCAAAGGGATACAAATAGGAAAGGAAGAAGTCAAAATATCACTATTTGCAGATAATATGATAGCATACTTAAGTGACCCCAAAGCTTCCACCAGAGAACTCCTAAACCTGATAAACAACTTCAGCAAAGTGGCTGGTTATAAAATCAACTCAAACAAATCAGTAGCCTTCCTCTACATGAAAGATAAACAGACTGAAAAAGAAATTAGGGAAATGACACCCTTCACAATAGTTGCAAATAATATAAAATACCTTGGTGTGAATCTAACCAAGCAAGTGAAAGACCTGTATGACAAGAACTTCAAGTCCCTGAAGATAGAAATCGAAGAAGATCTCAGAAGATGGAAAGATCTCCCATGCTCATAGATTGGCAGGATTAATATAATAAAAATGGCCATCTTGCCAAAAGCAATCTACAGATTCAATGCAATCCCAATTAAAATCCCAACTCAATTCTTCACAGAGTTAGAAAAGGAAATTCTCAAATTCATTTGGAATAACAAAAAACCCAGGATAGCGAAAACTATTCTCAACAATAAAAGAACTTCTGGAGGAATCACCATCCCTGACCTCAAGCTGTACTACAGAGCAATAGTGATAAAAACTACTTGGTATTGGTACAGAGACAGGCAGGAAGATCAATGGAATAGAATTGAAGACTCAGAAATGAACCCACACTCCTATGGTCACTTGATCTTTGACAAAGGAGCTAAAACTGTCCAGTGGAAAAAGGACAGCATTTTCAACAAATGGTGCTGGTTCAACTGGAGGACAACATGTAGAAGAATGAAAATTGATCCATTCTTATCCCCTTGTACAAAGCTCAAGTCTAAGTGGATAAAGGACCTCCACATAAAACCAGATACACTGAAACTAATAGAAGAGAAGGTGGGGAAGAGCCTCGAATACTTGGGCACAGGGGAAAAGTTCCTGAACAGAACACCAATGGCATATGCTCTAAGATCGAGAATTGACAAATGGGACTTCATAAAATTACAAAGTTTCTGTATGGCAAAGGACACTGTCAATAGGACAAAACGACAACCAGCAAATTGGGAAAAGATCTTTACCAATCCTACATCTGAGAGAGGGCTAATATCCAATATATACAAAGAACTCAAGAAATTAGACTCCAGACAACCAAATTGCACTATTAAAAAATGGGGTATAGAGCTTAACAAAGAATTTTCAACGGAGGAAACTCGAATGGCCGAGAAGCACCTAAAGAAATGTTCAGTATCCTTAGTCGCCAGGGAAATGCAAATCAAAACAACCCTGAGATTCCATCTCACACCAGTCAGAATGGCTAAGATTAAAAACTCAGGTGATAGTAGATGCTGGTGAGGGTGTGGAGAAAGAGGAACACTCCTCCATTGTTGGTGGGACTGCAAGATGGTGCAACCACTTTGGAAATCAGTCTGGTGGTTCCTCAGAAAATTGGATATAGGATTACCTGAGGATCCAGCTATACCACTCCTAGGCATATACCCAGAAGATGCTCAAACATATAACAAGGACATATGCTCAACTATGTTCATAGCAGCCTTATTTATAATAGCCAGGAGCTGGAAAGAACCCAGATGTCCTTCAACTGAGGAATGGATTCAAAAAATGTGGTATATTTACACAATGGAGTATTACTCAGCTATTAAAAACAATGAATTCGAGAGGTTCCTAGGTAAATGGATGGAACTAGAAATTATCATCCTGAGTGAAGTAAGCCAATCACAAAAGGACACACATGGTATTCACTCACTGATTATTGGATATTAGCCCAGAACCTTGAAATGCCCAAGATGCAACTCACAGGCCACATGAAGCTCATGAAGAAGGAAGACCAAGTGGGGGTGATTCGGTCCTTCTTAGAAGGAGCAACAAAATACTCAAGGGAGCAAATATGGAGACAAAGTGAGGGACAGAAACTGAAGGAGGGGCTGTCTGAAGACCATTCCACCTGAGTATCCATCCCATGTGCAGTCACCAAAGGTAGATGCTGATGTGGAAGTCAGGAAGTGCATGCTGATAAGAGCCTGATATGGATGTCTCCTCAGAGGTCTTCAAGAGTCTGGCATATTCAGAGGCAGATGCTCACAACTAGCCGTTGAACTGATAATGGGGTTCCCAATGGAGGAGTTACAGTGAAGGCCATTGGAGCTGAAAGGGTTTGTGGCCCCATGAGGAGAGCAACAATACCAACCAACCACAGCTCCCAGGGTCTAAACCACCAGCCTGGGAGCACTTAGGGAGGGATCCAGGGCTTCAGCTGAATATGTAAGAGTGGAGGGCCCTGCTGGGCATAGGTGGAAGAAGAGATCCTTGACCTCATGAAGGCTGGATGCCCCAGGGGGTGGGAATTTTGAGGGTTGGGAGGTGGGAGTGGGGGGGTAGGTAGGGGTTACATCCGCAGAGAAGAAGGAGGAGGGGTGAGGGGATAGGGGGTTCCTGGGTGGGTGGGGGATGGGGTAAGGGGACAACATATGAAATGTAATTAAAACATCCAATAAAAAAAAGAAAGAAAAAAAGTTGGCTAGAAACCAAAACATTAAAAAAAAGAACTCTTAATGGCAACTTTAAAATTAATTTTTAAGAGGTAAGGAATTTAGGGGACAGGAGAGATGACTCAGAAGTTAAGAGCACCCACTGCTATTGCAAGAGAACCAGAGTTCAGTTCCTATCACCCACATCAGGTGGCTCACAACCAACCACCTGTAACTCCAGCTTCAAAGGACCTGTCGGCCTCTTCTATCCTCCTTTTGGGAACACAGCTGCTCAGGTCCCCAGCACTTGTGTGTTGGTCATTCTCTGTCCCCCTAACATCCATTGTCCATCAGTGAGTCCCTGTGAAGAGACCTGGGCATTCCATTCTCTCTAACTCCCAGGGCTTGGAGTGGGACAAGTGTGTCCAGGAGAGGCATAGGTAGCCAGTTGTATATGAGAGAAAATACTGGAAGAGCTTTAGTCTGCAGAGTCAGATGCCTGGGAGACAGACCCTGCCTTTAACACCTCTGAGGAAAGCTGAGGTTTGGAAAGGGAGCTGTGGGAACTGAGAGCACCTTCTCCTGAGAACATTTTAATGGACTCCCACCTTGGGGCATAGCAGGTGGTGACGTGCAAAGGACAAACTGAAAACAAAGAAATGCAAATGGGACATGGTGGCTCAATGCAGCCCACCCCAGGAGAGCCCCTGGGCAGGACCAGCTTTGAAGGTGATGGATGGAGCTTGGGTTCCCAGCTCAGCTGGCTTCAGACTCCCAACCACCTCCTGGAGGACTTAGGGTGGTCAGATTCTCACAATCACACCAAGCATCTTTGTTATTCTTCAGGCCAACCATCTTTTAGAGATAGCTGGGAGTGTGTCAATGGAATGTCTTTGCTGCTACATGGAGGGAAGCTGTGACAGGTCCTGAGTGCTGCTAAAATTTAACAAGCTTGTTCCTCAAGTGAGTTCTGGCTATGAAGTGTCTCCTGGCATCCCCACTGAAGGCTCTAAAGTAATGAATCTGTCCAATCATGGACTAGACTCTGTGAAGCCATGAACCAGGAAGTTTTTAGTTTGTAAGTTTATTGCCTCAGTTATTTAGTTATGGTTACAGAAAGCTAAGTAACATTAGGCATAGGGGAGACATGTCTATTCAGAGTAAAGCAATAAAACCATGCATTGTTCTCAGCTGCGGAATATACTAGGCTTAGAATATTGACTAGTTGAGCAGAGTAGAGACTGAGCAGAAGTATCGATGTCCTCCAAAGAGAAAGTTGAAATGTGAACTTGTCACCTGGATACCTTCTCAGCCTTGAACACGGAACCGGTAAAGAATCTCTTTTCAAATGGCTCAATTTTGAGACTAGGGTGAAATTAGGGGCCCTGAAATGTGAAGTGCTGCTGTTCATTGATGGCACCAAGGAATCATGGGTAAGATGCCGATCAATTCCCTTGGTCCAGAGTGTTTTCATCTCAAGTTTAGCCATTCCTAATTGAAGAGGATCTTAAGAGACACATTTAAGCTATGCAGTCACCATCCTAGGGGTCAGGGGTCATGGCTATGTGGCAGGACACAGGATATAACCTCTCTGGCATCTCATCAGTCAATACAACTTCCTTCACACCTTGGAAAACCTATGATTTGAGAGTCTATCTCTATAGGATCTGGTATTTGTATCATAAAGAAATTAAGTCTTAAATGTTTCAGGGTAAAATGCCTATGATTTCTTTTTTTAAAAAGCAATTTATTTATTTTTTATATATTTGAATACTTTGTTGCTGTCTTCAGACACACCAGAAGAGGGCCTCAGATCCCATTATAGATGGTTGTGAGCCATCATGTGGCTGCTGGGAACTGAACTTAAGATCTCTGGAAAGGCAGCCATTGCCCTTCACCACTGGACCATCTCTCCAACCCTTTCTATGTTTTCATGAGGTTTGGGAGTGCTCTTTGCCACCACTATATAAGTCCTTCTCTCAGTGGCAGTAGCTGTGTCTGCTGGTCCGCAGTTCACTGTTTTACCCCTTGAAGCTATTCATTTGTAACAAGAAATCAAAGAACTGAGGAAAGGTAGAAGTGTGCTTATTTACCTAGTCTACTATAAAATGAAAAGGAAAACTAAGGTGGTAAAACTTCAGACCCTTCCCTCCTCTCCCCTCGCTCTCTTTCTTTCTTGCCCTTCCTCTCCTCCCCTTCCCATCTCCTTCCTTTCCCCTTCTCTCCTTTTCTTTCCTAGACTTCAGTAACTTCCTGTACCTAATTGGGAATCTTATATTCAGTTTGGATTTTCTAAAATGCTTTTTCCACTTTCTGGAGATGAAGAGATTAAAATATTTTGGGCTGGAGATATAATTTAGTTGATAAGAGTGCTCACCTAGTATACACCTGGCTCTAGGTTTGATCCCCAGAAGCATATGAAAACAGGTATGATGGTGTATTCCTATACTGCCAACATCTGGGAGTAGACACAGGAGGATAAGAAGTTCATTGTCAACCTCAGCTTCATAACTGAGTTTGAGGCTAACCAATAGTACATGAAATCCTGATTCAAAGAAAAACTTCTATATCGATATCGATATCGATAATGATATAGATATAGATATAGATATAGAT
>NW_021604651.1:7000020-7048306 GCF_004785775.1 Grammomys surdaster
ATATAGATATAGATATAGATATAGATATAGATATAGATATAGATATAAAATTAATGATCACAAAACAGGAAATCCCAAATACTCAATGATCCATATTAAAGGAAAACAAAGTGCTGTCCAAGGTCACCTGCTGATACCAGTCAGTCCAGCCAACACTGGCATTATAAGGTGGTTGCATCTGCCTGGCCTTCGACTTCTTCCTTCAGCAACCTGCTGACCTCTGACTTGGAGAACAGGTAATGGCATCTCTGCTCTATTAATGTCAAAATAAAGAGCTTTCCATCTAGGCAGTGTGGGGCAGCTGAAGTGCATGGTTTGAGCCAGAGACTCAGTCTAAAGAAAGCCCCAGTATTTGTGAGAGCAGGCCCTACGGAGAGTGGTTCCAGTTGGCCACTCCTTTTCTCAAACACAACTATATGACTCCAGGGCAATCTGTTACAAATGGCTTCCATGTGCAGAGGCTGTGGAGTGCCTGTATACACCAAGTTCCAGCTCTCAGAAGGGCAAACATCTTTTCATTCAGCCCATGGTCATACACCAGCAGCAGGTGTTTCCACACACACTCCCTCAGACAACTATGAACTTAAATTGCACTCGTGCAAGGTGAGGGGTGGGGTGCAAGTAGAACCCCAAAGCCTTCTGTGTTTCAGATTAACCAGAACACTTGCAAACCAAAGATCTTCAGGCGCCTTACAGACACACCAGATCAGTGTACCTTATCTGGGAGTCTAGGGTGCCACTTTTGGAGTTTTTCCCCTTTGAGATCCACATGGTATCTGTGGCCATTCCAGCTCCTATGATCTCAGAAACTAAGCAGGGCTGAGCCTGGCTAGTGCTCAGATGGGAGACCCAAATGCCAGCTTCCTAAATGCCTGAGGTAGGTACTTGGAACCACCCACAAGACAATTGTTTCCTGACAGTAACTTCCCTGAAAGCAAATTGGTTTCATCTAGAACTCTGGCTTTGCCCAAGAGCTGTTTCTAAGCATGGTCCCTCTGTGGAAGTTACTCATTTGAAAGTGTCCAAGGCTATCACAGTTGTTCTTAATCACACAAGTTAATCTCCATCTATGTTCAGACAAGTGGAAGTGGCTTTAAATCCATTTCTATGTCTTGGTTACTCTATATCTTGGTTGATGGGGAAATGAAAGAACAGAATATATAAATGCCAGTGTAGATTAGTAAGGAAGGGATAACGAAACCACTGTTGACAGCTTGGCTTGGGTGCCTGAATGCCTAACAGTGTACTTCCAAAATAGCTGTGGTTAACTCACAAAACTGGAGTAGGTTTTCATGAATAAATAGTGGAAACATGCCTGCACTTACCCAGTTGACATTGCTTCTCTTTGATGAAAAGGATAGCAATGACTCCTGCTCTCCTGAACCATGAGGTATCTGGGACTGCACTCTAATCCTTTCTCCTCAACCAATGGAAAGCTTGGATCAAAGGAGGTGTGGAGGCCCCTGGACTCATCTGCTGGCAAAGATCTTGTTCAAACCTTGTGCTGACCCAGAATCTTTTCCAGGGTTCTTAAAGGTTCAGTAAAAGTGTTTGATTGAGACAAAAGCTTCTAT
This sequence comes from Grammomys surdaster, assembly GCF_004785775.1. Taxonomy (NCBI): domain Eukaryota; kingdom Metazoa; phylum Chordata; class Mammalia; order Rodentia; family Muridae; genus Grammomys; species Grammomys surdaster. Next base: position 7,001,595 of record NW_021604651.1, read on the forward strand.
TAAATAACACAAACAGAAAGTGTTATTGTGCTTGCTTGAAGCCATTTTACTCACCACCCTAACCCCAGCTTAGGAAGGATCAGGAACCTCTGCATGGCAGGAGTAGCTGACTACCTCTGCCTCTGCCTCTGCCTCTGCCTCTGCCTCTGCCTCTGCCCCCGCCCCCGCCCCCGTCCCTGCCTCTGCTTCCTGAGTGCTGAGAGTCAAGGCTTGCACTGTACCTGGCTTGTTGTGACTGCTTATGACTGAGGAAGGTAGACAGCAGGGACCCAAGACCTCAGTTTCTGCCTGAAGTCTGACCTCTCAAAATCTGTGGGAGAGTCAATGGTGACCGTGGAATTGAGAGAAGATAAAGGTCTCTAACAAGGCACTTGCATAGTGCCTCCTGCTGGTGAGTACCTTTACTTCTCCTATGGCCCGTACCTATAGGACAGGAGCATGCCACTGTTCCTATTTCACAGAGGAAGAAGCTGAGGCTGGGCCTGTCACCCACTGCTGGGACATAGTGCAGAGCAGCCTGGCAGGCCCACCCTAGCCCTCTCAGAAAGCTTTCTCATTCTGCCTCCAAGACTTTGGGCTTGTTCCTCAAACTCTCCACGAGTGAATTCCAACTCTGAAAGTGGAACAGTAAATAGCCTTCTTCCTGGATCTGCTAAAGGAAATAATGAACGGTTGTTTGCATAGACTTGAGGATGTCTCGATAAATATTAGCTATCTTTGGGTTACAATGTCCCAGTTCACTTTACTGCGTCACCATGTCCCCTGCTACTGGAAAGATGTTTTCCCAAGAGCCTGTAATCAACCTAAAGCCACTTGAATGAGTGGCTATTTACTAACAAAAGGAAAGAGCAAAACAAAAAAACAAAATTCAGGCATTTCACCAGGTCTAAGGTGATACTCAACAGGCACAGCTTAATTCCTGCATTTACTTAGAATGCAAAAAAAAAAAAAAGTGACCATGAAAACATGTTCTTTGAAGATGCTCTTCCAGGTTCCCAGAATGATTTGAAGTTGTTGACAGTCCTCTGTGTCTTGCAAGTGGCCCACTCCTGTGGTAGTCAGTAGTTGGGGCCTTCACTGTTTGGCAGTTAAGTGGAAAGTACAGATAAAGCCTCCAGGGTGTTTCTGAGGTCTGTGTGATACCCACTTCTGCACTAATGACAAGACTGAGGACCAGGAAGTGTGTCCTCCAAGCAGCCACTGAGTGATGAAAGTCCTTCCCCGTAAATTTACATCTCTACACCATGACTATCCTGCACAAGGAGGTTCCACAAGTACTTTGAAGATGGTGAGGGTGGAAAGCATCAGAAGAATGGATGTTTTACTTGGGGCACTGTGGGTTGGGAAGGATATCTTAGGGGAAGTAATTGCAGAAGAAAGGGAGAGGACTCCCATTCTGCATGGCTGTATGCAGTAAATGCTTGGCCAATGATCTGTCCAACTGGGGAAGGGCCAAGACTAATTTAACCTTTGGTCCAATGGCTGGGAATCAGCTAGTTTCCTTCCCTTCTTACATCACTCCCAGAGATCCAGACAAAAATAACATGGTCCCGATTACATGACATTACAGGCTCTGAAAATCCACTAGGGAGGAGGGTGTTGAAACCCCTCAGAGGCAAATTAATCCTAGCAAAGCAACAGCTGGAAGATTGATGCAAGAGGAGAGACTACAGCATATTGCTTCCAGGCTTGTTGGGAAGTTTATTCTAATCCAAGCAATTGCAAGAGGGATTAGAAAGCACTAATTTGGAAGCACATCCGTTACTTTAAGAGGGGGCTTGGTACAGTTGTCCACATGCTGTGATCTGTTGGTCAGCACACTTTCAGATTGAATTCCTGTGTCCTGATGTTTATCTTGGTTGTTTAGTATTGAGATATCTCATCCCATGGCCAGAGAGTTCATCATTGCTGTGTTGGAGTGGTGTTGGGCGATATGAGGTCTGTGGTCTGGCAGTCATCTCTGCCTAGGCAGGCTATTGACTGGACCCAGCAAGTGAGAGCAGGGTACCTGTTCCTTCTCCTGGGGCTTGTCTTGTTCAGAGTGGACACTTGAGCATTTCCTGCAAGCACAGCCTGGAGCCCCTGGAGGACAATTTGCAGAACCTGTACGCACCATTTACACTCACAAAGCAAAATATTTTCTCTCCCCAGGACACAGCAGTTCTCCCCACACTGCCTGCTTTACAACTGGATGTTACTTGGAGACCCAACGTGAACTCTAGAGTAGAAGTGTCCCAGCTGGAGTGGGACTGAGCTGCAGGAAACACATTCTTAGCACAAGAGAGAGTCTATAGTGATGGTTATAGGACTGGTCTCTGAACCCTGGACTGCCTGAATCCAAACCTCAATATGCTGAGCACTACCTCACAATCCTGGGCAAGGCCTAGCTGTACTTCATGTCCTCATCTGGGAGACAGAGATGAGAAAAGTCGGCCCATCACTGAGAGGCTTGGAGGGTGGATGGTTTTGTTGCCTGATAAATAATAAGGACAGATGAACAAAGCTGTCTGAGGAGATAGTTCATTCATTGAGGCACTTGGCTTATAGGCATGAGGACCTGAGTTCAATTCCTGGGATCCTTATTTTGTAAATAGAAAAAGGCTATGTGTGGTAACACAGACTTGTAATGCCAGTAATTCCAGCCTAATTGGCAAGCTGTCTACAAATAAACATGCTTGGACAATGATGTTCAGAGTTGTCTTCTATTCTTCAATAACTGTTCTTATTGTTGGAATACAGTGGTCTTAGAAGTTTGGGTAAACCTACTTCAGAAGCTGAGTGGCGACCAGTAGTACCCCAATGCAATGTTTGCAGTGCCCCAATGCAATGTTTGGGGCCAGATTCAGTTTTAGCCCTTTAAGTCATAAAAGCAAAGACATCTGGAGATTTGAACATGTGTCTCACAGTATCCCTAAATAGGCCAATGGCCTTATGCCTGCCTCTACCTCTGGCTTTCTCAGCTTTGGTCTTCTGTGTCTGCAGCAACATCACTATTCTCAGATCACCCTGGAGACAACAATTAGACTACAGGAGAACTTTGAGTCTCCACGTGTAGAAACCTGTCCTGGGCTAGGCTGAGTGTCTTGGTGTCTATGGTCACACTATAGGTTGGGATAAAAACAAGATCCTGGGCTGAGGTTAGCACTTCCCCCCAGGCCTACAAATCTGAGCTCTACCCAAGGCCTCTGACTCTTGACTCCTTCCCAGGGAACACTAAGATCTAAGTGCCTATAAGAAGTTCCCTAGAGAACTTCTATTCAAAGCAGACCAATATTTAGGGAGAAATTAGTTCTTCCTTGGAGATCCTGGGTCTGCTCTGAGATTCCTCTAGTAGCATATAATTTAAAAAATAAAATAAAATGAAATGGGGGACTGAAGCATAGCTCAGTTGGTAAGATGCCTGACTTGTAAGCTTGAAGACTTGAGTTTGATGCCTAGAAAGTTGGATTTGGTGACAGGGCCCTGTAATCCCAGCACCAGGGAGCTGGAGACAGGTGCATCCCCGGGGTTCACTGGACAGTCAACCTAACATATTTGGCGTACTCCAGGCCAATAAGACCCTGTCTTAAACAAACAAGGTTGAGTACCTCTGAGGAAAGACAGCTGAAGTTGTCCTCTGAACTCCAAATGCACACATTCCTGCATGTGCAAGTGCATCTATGCACACACAAAATAATTTAAAAACATATATGAAATGAACAATACAAATTGAGCCATCATCGGGTATGCTGGTGCCCATGCCTTCCACATGACACCCACTGTGGTTCATTTGGCTGGTTGTGTTCTCGAAGCCTGATTTTCAGGTTACTTAACACATCGGGATCATATTTCCAACTCCTCAGTAAATCTTTTCCTAGTACAATGCATAACTAGTGGGACTTCAACCCAGATCTCTTGACTCCCAGCCCAGTGGCTTTCAACTCCAGCATGAGAAGTTAGTAAGGAATCCTGTTTAGGATATGTAGAGGTTACAAAACTGGGGAGTGTTCCAAATGGAGATTTCCCATGGGCAGGACAGGGCCAAGGCAGATGGTCACTCATCTATGCAATGAACAGTTGTTGGATGCCAACAAGTCAAGCCTTGCAGATTCCTGGAGAATAAGGCAGACTCTGTCCCGCCCTCATGGAACTAATACTTTTCCAAGAAATTCAAATAATAAACACAACATTGCACAGATAATGGTGAGTGCAACAGGCCTGAGCTCAAGGTGACACAGGGAGGTCTAGACACAAGAAGAGCTTAGTAAAATCTGTCATCGGCTTCCCACAGCAGGGCCTAGTTAGTGTTATCTACCACCCTACCCCACCAGTGTGGAAGAAAACAATCCAGAGAATCCTTGCACCCCTCACTGAATCCCTTCACTTCAGTTTTTAAGTTGTCTCCAGACATCTGCTGCAGTCTACCCTGGCAACAGAGCTTTTGGTTAGTCCACCACAGTGCCCTCTACTGGTCCATTCTCATTCACTTAGACCTTTTTTCTATGCAGCTCCCTTCATAAAGAACTTCCTGATTATTCCACCCTTCACTACCCACCCTCCACTCCCTGCCCCCATGTCCTCTGCATCCCCACAAGACTCCTGTAGCCACGCAGTGCCTTCCCTTGACTGTTTGAACTGAGAAAAGCTCCAGACTCTATGATGGTCAATCCTGACTGTCAACTTTAATGGGTTGACAATCACCTAGACAGGAAGAGATATGGTGGTTTATGACCCTCATACACTGCAATGCGCCCTCTTCTGGCCTCTGAGATGTCTGGTGAGAAGGATCTGAGGGAGACTGGATCTGACAGAGAGCTTCCCAGCCCCATGCTGCAGGAAACCATTTATGTGATTCTTGTCTCAAGCGACCCCCCCCCCGACACTCAGTGTCCCACATGATTTGGGTGGGAATGGGGTACCTATGGGATTCCAGGTTTGCTCCTTTGCTTGTGAAATGGCAGGTTCTCACTTCCTGTTCTGCATGGCGCGCTCTCTTCAATTGTGTTTGGGAATGTTACATAACTGTCCTTTCTCCTCTGTCTCATTCCCATCTCTTCCTGTGGAATGCCTTCTGGGTAAATACATGACTTTCAACAAAACATATTTGTCAAGTACCTGCCGTGGAGTCAGAGCTTGCCAAACATGGTTCTCTGTAGATGAGGGGCTGAAGAATTCCCCTTGCTTAAAGAATTAGGCCTTTGAAGTTCCTTCCTCCTGAGGGACCTCAGGTACAGATATGGACAGACTAAAACTACACTAAGAAAGAATCATTCAAAGCTGAGCTCACTAAGGAACACCAAGAGTGCCAGCTGACTCGGTTGTCCTAGCTGGCACAAACAAGTCTTTCTTTTCTCTCAGGCCTCTCCTTCCTACCTAGGCAGCTTAGCCACACTCATTCTCTTGGCCTCTCCTCTGTCCAGCCTTCTCTCTCTCCTTGTCACCATTTGTTCGCTGTCACCCTCCTCTGTGCCTGGCCGAGGCTGAAAGCATGTCAGGAATTTTTAATTGGAAATACCATGAGAACTGTTATCGCCGCAGTTTCACCAAGGAGAGATCCAGGCCTCGGGGGCTGATGATGGGAGATTCCCCGAGGCGGGCGAGGTTTAATATCTCACCTAGGTTAACCAGGGCAGTTGGCTCGAGGGAACCAAGGCCCCGAGTGGAATGTGAGAAATGAAGTCCAGTCTGACAGGAAGGAGGGTGGGTGTGCTGAATAATCCAAAATCCCTATAAAGTCTGAGGAGGTGGGAGAAACGGACAGAGCAGGAAATCAGTTACAAGAAGGAAAACACGCTGGGTTTCCACCACCTTGTCTCTCTCTCTCCAACTGCTCACATAAAAATGACTGCGAGGGAAAGCAGGTACCACCTGGAGCTGGGAGAAGGCCCCAGCGCCGTCTCCTTCCCTGCCTGGAGTGCTTCAGGCCTCCCCCATCTCACAGCGGTCCAGCTCTGGGTCAGATGAGCTCAGCCTCTCCTGAGCTCCTCCCCTGTGAGGTCACCAGCTCCCTGAGCTCCCCTGGCCTTCTCCCAGGTCTCTGAGCAGTTTTCCCATCTGCCAGGGCCTCAGGAACAGGGTGGGGCTGGAGGAGCTGAGGATGAAGGCTGAGGATGAGGTGTGCTGGCAGGGGATGGGCTGGCCCAGTTATCACATGGAGCCCTGTCTGAATCAGATGGTCCTATTTTCAGCTCTTCCTCTGGGGAACAGAGATCTGAATCAGCCCTACTCTGCCTCCCAGTCTCTCTTCAGCCTGGGTCCTGTATTGGAGTTGGACAAGCAATATTCCAACTCCCTTCAATCTCAGAAACTTCCCGTTTGTCTGCCTCCTACGAGAAGGCCCTGTGCAAGACTTTGAGTAAAGGCTCCTACTTCTGACAAAAGCTAAGAAAGTGATCAGTTCAAGCTGCTTGTGTTTATTTATGAGCAAACACAGTCCCACAAAGGTTAAGTGGTTAGTCAAGAGAATATAGCAATAGATTGTTTCACTACCTTATCTTTCATATCTGCAACTGACTTTTCCTATGACTGAGAGGAAGAGGAAGAGGAGGAAGAGGAGGAGGAGGAGGAGGAGGAGGAGGAGGAGGAGGAGGAGGAGGAGGAGAGGAACAACCACAGCATGCATCGGGCTTACTGAAGGGGAAAATTATATTTATCCTTCCTTACCAGTCTCATAGCTCAAGTTATTCGAGCAAGACTTGAGACCCACAGGGTCTGTGTGGTTCTCAGAGGCCTAACATTATATCCTTTTCAGATAAAGAACTACACAGTCACATAGTTTTAAGATAAAAAAAAAAAAACATGAATCTGTGACTGTCCCCCTCCAAGTTGTTGGGATGACAAAGCCATTTTTACTACCAAACATATATAGCTTCCAGCTTTTTAAACATAGCTACAAGCTGGCTCCCCAGAGGTAAGAATCAGTAAATCATTAAAATCATGTTTAAAAAGAAAGGAGAAAAAAGAACAGAGAAAAAAGGGAGGGAAGGAAGAAGAGAGGGAGAGAGAGAGGGAGGGAGGGAGGGAAGAAGGAATGGAGGAGAGGGAGAGAGGGATATTTGCCAATTAGGATGGGTGGTCCTCTTATTCCTGAGAACTAGTTACAAAAATTCGAGGCAAAGGAGGACATTTTTTAGCTGCCTCCTGTGTTTTGTCAAAAGGAAACCCTGAGTTCTTATAGGCATATTTCCTCTGAATTTTTTTCTAAACAAAGACAAAAGTAATGAAGGCTACATAAAGATAAAAGGGACTATGGAAGGGGTTGTCATCTGGACAAGAAGGTGATAGGACCTGTGGTCATCAGAGATGCAGCCAGTATGTGGCTGGGAAGGGTGACTGATCCTCCAGGGACCAGCCCAGGGGACCCCTCCTCCCAGACAGTCCTCACCCAGTCCCAACACAAGCAGCTAGGCTAGCACATGGTGTTTTCTTTTTCCTGAAATAAAACATCATCACCTGGTCTTAGCTTAAGTAACTGTGAACTTGTAAAAGTCTGTTTGTCCTTCCCCAGAGACCCATTCAAGTGGTTTTTCAGATGAATTTTTTCATGTAAACACTTTGCAATGTTTCTCTAATTGTTTCTCACAGGCCTGGGGTGGAGACAGATTATTCCAACTCCCTTTCCTCAGCCCTGTTACAGGTGAATAAATTGAGGCCCATAAAAGAGGCGTTGTGCAAGGCAGGAGCCTCCTCTGACTCATCCTCCCAGCGCTGGAACACCCGCCGGTGTGTTCCAAGACTAGAGCAGCTCGCCCTGCCGGCCTCCCAGCTGAGCCATGCCTGTAGACCCAGGTGCCTGTTTGGTTTGGCCATGGCAAGCAGCATACTGTTGATAACCATTAAGTACTTTCACAGCTTGTCAGGAACTCATACATTTGAGTTTTTAAAACTACTTCAGGGGCTGGCAAGGTGGCTCAGTGGATAAAAGTGCTTGTCCAACAGGTCTGAAGAACTGAGTTCGATCCCCAGAACCCATGTAATGATGGAACACACACACTCACACACGTATACACACAGTAATTATTATAACAAGTTATCAAGTTATATATCATATAATAATGTACTATATAATCATTGCTAGTACAAATATTACTAAATGTATAAATATGAATCTTATATGAACAACCTGTACTAATTCAGTATATGAGTTACACTAAACATTAAGCAAACTTCTAGTACTGCATGAGAGCTGTTTCTCGTGCTATGTAGATGTGCTGGGGTTACAAAGCTGAGGGAGACTTTCAGGATGCATTTGGGCTGGGAGCGGATAGTCAGATGTGTTGATTAAGGAACAGAACATGAGCCATCCCTGCTTTCTCTCTGTGGTTGAATTAGCATTTCCCAGAGCGGCTGCTTCCAAGTCCTCTGCCACCAGCAATGATGACCCCAGAGAGCAGTAATAAGGAGTTCTACAGGGCAGAGTAACTGAGCAAAGACTGTGTCTCTCAATCCCTCCACGCCATTTCTACTCTGTAACAGATGATGACCTATTCTTCTTGAGCATGGGTAGTCGTAAAGATGTAGTCTGGAACTAGGTTCAGGGATAAGGCTGGAGAGGGAAAGCCACAGCTGTCAAGAACTGGGCACCTCAGGAATGGAAAGGATCCCTAGCTGGCTCTGAGGCCAGTGTGTCCTGAGTTGACAGACTGAGGGAGGAGTCAGCATTTGTAGGAAGCCAGGGCTCATTCTTGGGGATGACCTGGGGGAGACAGTTCAAGGGGATGAGGGAGGGCAGATTCACAGCAGACATGTCCTCTTCAGTGAAACACAAAACCCTACTCCTGAGACTAGAGTCCTTTCCACCCTAAATTCTGGTTCTGTTCAGAATCTGGAGTGAAAGGACAACGGTGCCTGACCTCAGGCAGGAATGAAGACATACCGGATGATTCTGGCCCAGGAGCATGTTTTGGATAACAAGGAGACTTTGCCTGGAAGTAGGATACATGGTGTTGGCCCTGCAATGGTCCTGAACTTAGCATGTGGTGTGGGCAATCATGTCACATCTGTGGATTCATTCTTATCTACAAAACTAAGTACTGATCTTCAAACTTTCTGTGACTATTTTAACCATTTTTAAAAGGCAATTGTTAGATTTTTACCAAAATCCCACTTAAGGCAGAGAAATCCATGACATCCCAGATTGAAAAGGTAAAGGCTCTTGAGTCTTCCCCCGTCTCAATACCCTCGCTTTAGTCTGACTATTGTCTCCAAACTTGATGTTGAAATCTGACAGCCATCCTGGCGATATCAGTTGGTCAACTAAGCTGTGAAGGATCCAGTCCCATGGTAGATCGATGCCTTTAGAGAAAAGACAGCCTCTTTTGTGTGTGTTTCACATGTCTGTGCCTGTTTGTGGGGCAGGTACAATGTGTGTAGGTGTACATGTGCATGTGCATCTGCGTGTATGTGTGTGAAGAGGCCAGAAGGCAACCTCCAGTGTCATGCCTCAGAAGCTAACCACCTTGCTTTTTGAGGCAGGGTCTCTCAATGGCAAATTAGGATAGGCTGGCTGGCTAGGAAGTCCCAGCTACTGACCCAGACAGCATGGCCAGCTCTGCCCTACAGTTTCCAGAAGGAATGCTGGGACTCCCTTCGGTCAGCCTCCTTGCCTTTCTCCTCACATTCTATCACTTCCTCAGGCTCCATCCTCTATTACCCACAATGCCACTGTGCTGCCTTTCCCTAGTCCATTATGCTCAGAGACTGACTGGACTATGAATGGGTTTAAGGGTATAGGATCCCCAGGTTGCTTTCTAGCTGACTGAGGTGGGTTTGGTTTTGCTGCTCTTTGCTTCTCTGTTTTTTTTTTCTTTCTTTTCTTCCCTTGCTTCCTGCTGGCTTTAATTAAGCCTGTGGAGCCCCCCTCAGGGCTGGCCCTCATGAAAAGAGGTGACCCAGCTCACCAGGGCTGCTCCCCAGAGGCCCCTCAGCTCCGGGCTTATCACAACAATTTCTGCTTCACATTTTCCACAGAACATTGCAACCTGAACAGGAAAATGTAGCTTGTAAGTGCAGTACCTGGCCAGGGCACAGAATCCCAAACAGGAAGACTCCGGATGCTCTTGCTGCCCAAGGGGCTCAGCCTGCAGAGAGGCTGCCAGGGAGGAAAGTAGCTTCTCAATACCAAAGAAAATGGCTCCTGGGAAGAGACAGAGAGGACCAGCAATAGTCAGCACAGCTTTGCAACTGGGCCACCACCCTTCCATGGGTGTGTAAGACTCACTCCCAGGTGCCCAGCTATGGGGGAGAACCAACCATCAAGTCAATGCTAACTCTACTTTCAGGTCTGGGATTCAAGGGCTGTGACAATTTTTCTTCTCTCTTATGTTCCGAGGTTATAACCAAAAACTCAAATACAGATCTTTGGAAAAATAACCTCCTAAAGAGTGCAAGATAGTGGTAACATTATTCAGATTAGGATATGTTATGCTGTAATGACAAACAGCCCACAGGTCTTTTGGCTTGACCTCACAAAAGGCTGGAGTCTCATAAAAACCTAAAGTATACAGTTCCCCCAAAAAACACCTCAGGTTCACCCCTGGCCTTTACACACATGTGCACACACATGCACATGCATACACACACAAATGAGTTATATCATACACACAATGAACTCAGTCCATGTCAATGCACGGTCCTGTGAATCCTGCCAAACACACGCTGTTTAATAGCCAGCATCATAATTAGGCTACAACACTTGCAGCACTCCAAAGATTCTTCATGGCTTATTGTAGCAGACTCCTGCCCAACTTTGGCTCGGGACCTGTTTCCTGTTTTTATAATCTGCTTGTAAGAATGTCATATGTTGAATCATGCATATATAGCATTAATGTGGGCTTACTACACTTCATGTAGTTCAATGTTCACTGTTGTGTTTGTGGTTCACTACAGCCATTACACAGTAGTGTCACCATGGACATGCCCAGTCTGCTCACTTGATCCATTCTAATATTTACCAGTTTTGTATAAATATGCTATAGAGATTTTTGGGTGAATGGATAAACATCCAGGAAAGAGGTTGGTGGGCAGCATACATATGTTTAACATTTTAGGAAATTGCCGGATTCTTCTGCAAGGTGGCCTGATCACTTTGCACTCCTGTGAGTGTGTGAGAATTTTAGTGTATCAGCTTCTTTGCCAGGATTTACTTTTATAGGCTTTTTATGCTAATATTCCCTTTAATAGTGGTCCTCAAATGGTCAATAATGTCGAGCACCTTTTTATGAATTATTGTTCCTGGTGAGTTTGCTGACCAGTGTCTTTTCGAATCTTCTTTCTAATATCTTTAGGCTTATTTTCTTATTGTTCAACTTTAAATTTTTCTTAAATTGATTTATTTTTGGAGGCCCAAGTACACCATTTGGAAGTCAGTTCTCCATTTCCAACTGTGGTTCCAAGGACTCAAACTGAGGCCATGAGAGCGTAAACTCGGCAGCAAACACTTTACCGACTGAGCCAATCTCCTGGACTCTATTATGAGAGTTTGACAGTTCTTTCTATGTATATCAGATGTGTGCTTTGCAAATATTTTTCCTCAATTCTTAATGCATATTTTCATCCTGCTGACAGTACATTTCAAAAAGACAGTATTTAATTCTAGCATTTCTGATTTAGCAGTTTGGTGTTTTTAACCTTGGTTGTGATTTTTGGTGTTTTATGTAAGAAAGCCAAGTTATCAAGGATGTTCTCCTATTTTTTCCTGAAAGCTTTGTTTGAGATGTTACACTTCTATTTTCAAATTTGATTAATTGTTGCACATTCTAGAAAATATGGATTGGGTTTTCTTTTTCATGTTACATTTGTTTGAAATATTTAATCATCTTTGAACTTTCAATAGAAATCAACGGACAAGAACATGTAGGTCTCTTTACAGCGACTCTGCTCGGTTCCACGGGTCTATAGGGCTGCTCTTTCATTGAGACCATATCTTCATGATTGCTATAATGTATGGAAAGTCTTTATTTCAAGATTGTTCTTCTGTTTAAAAACTTTTGATTATTCAGTTATTTTGTCTTTCCATAAAAATGAAAATAATTTGTCCATTTACCCCACACACACACACACACACACTGCTGAGGCAGATGCTTATTAGAATTGCGCTTGACCTAGAGAGCTATCTGAGCAATTAACACATGTACAATACTGACTTTTCCAGCTATGAGCATGCTGTAGCTTTCTATTTAGGACTTCTTTGATTCCTCTGATCAGTGTTCTATAGCTTTTGTATGTTTGTACACATATGACACCCATGACTATGTTTTCTTGTAATATTATTATCTCACTTAATTAGCCTCATGGCTTGAAAAATTCTAACCTGGACTCTTGAATAACTTACTTTGTTATCTGAAATAAAGCTTCCTTTCTAGACTCCTTGTATTTGTTCTTTTGCTTTATTGTTCTTCAGTACAATTTGAACAGGAGTGTTGAGAGCAGACATACATATCTCATTCCTAACCCAGTCTTTCTAATCAAGGACACTGTGTGGTGGAGTTCCATAGGTGGCCTTTGTCAAGTGAAGGAAATTACTTTCTATTTCAGTTCACTGTCAACATTTATCATAGGTGTATTCTCTCAATTATTGACATTTATGATCATACTTTTTATCCTTTATTATTAAGTCTAGTTTCACTGATTTTAAAGCTCTAAACCTATCTGTACTCCTGGGAAAGCATTCAGTGTTCCAGGACTATACTCTGTATATATTTTGAAACTTCACCCAGTAATTTTTAAGGCTTTTGCATCTCTGTTGATGATAGAATCATGATTATGTTAGAGTTAATATACAATTACATTTCATTTCTATAATTCTATTCTATCAGAGGAACACCACTCTCATATGTTCGGCTGGAAAGTATTCTCTTTGCTTTTCTTGAAAAATTCATGCTATATAACATTTAAATTATTTCTTCATTAATTATCAGGTGGAATTCAGTACTAAGCACACATGATCCTGGAGGCATTTGTTTTTGTGATAAGAAGACTTGGGAATATAAATTCAGTTTCTTGTAAATATTTGAGATGCTCATGTTTTCTGCTTTGCTTTAGGTGAATTTGGCTACGGGGTACCTTTAAGAAGTTGGTGCATTTCATCAGAGTTACCAGATGTATTAGAATAAATTTGTTCAAATATTCTTATTGTCTTTTTAATGTTTAAGACCTGTAGTGATGATGCCCTCATCACCCCTGATATCCTCATTCTGTAGGATCACTTTAAAAATCAATCTTGGGAGATGTTTATTAGTTTTATTGAGTTCAACGACCAACTTTTGTTTCTTTTTGTTGTTGTTCTGCTTTTTCTACATCATGATTTATTTTTTGCTTTTACATTTATTATTGCTAATTTTTTCTTTTTCTCTATTGCGTTAGTATGGAAGCTTAGATTGTTCACCTGAGTAGTTTCTTTTAATGTATGTATAATCGTTCACATAAAAATAGTTAAGTAATGATTTAGCTGCCATTCACAATCCTAACATGCTGTGTTTTTATTTCCATTTGATTCAAACTTTGACCTCTTTTTAAATTTTCTTTTATTTCTGGACACATGGACAACCCTGATGTACATTATTTAATTTCCAAATGCTTTTTTTTTTACTTTCTAGTTATATGCTATTTCTCCTTAATTTAATTTTGATCAGAGGACAAATTTTATAGGGTTTTAATTATTTTAAACTTATTGAAACATTTAATAGCCCAGAACATTTCTTTCTTGGCAATCATCCCACATGCATGCACTTGAACCTGTTGTTCACATTGCTGTTGTTGATGGGTTCAGTGACATAAGTGTACAGAGCATATGCAGGTAACCAAAGTCTGAAATTGTGTAAGAACAGACTTTTCCAAACTATAGTTATAAATGATGAACATCATTGTGTCTATTACAGTTCAGGGAAAGGAATGAGAATTCAGGAAAGTCATAGTGGATGTAGGACTGTGGATCTCATGGACTGAGTACCCATAGACTATCATACTGAATCCCCGTTGCATTTTCTCAAGGCAAGAATAGCTAACCTGCTTGCTTTGATAAAGTTACCCAGACAATATTTAAAGGAAATGTTAGGATAGAAATCTGAACCTAGAACCATAGGAAGAGGAGGAGGAAGAAGAGGAGGAAGAGGAGGAGGAGGAGGAGTACCATGCTCCTAACTCTAGGATATAGTACTTGGGCCACAGAGAAAGTACAAAGCCTGGAGTCATGAATGTGTCCTCAGGCAAGACTTGTTATCTCTTGTCTGTACTGTGGCAATGGCATTTTCCTAATTCATGATTACAACAGGGATGGACTGAGATGAACTATGAGAAAATACCTTAGAAGCTACAGTGCTAATTAAACAGCTACTGTCATCACTATAATCAGACGCACCCACAGAGAACATAGAGACGAGGCTGCACATGAACAGGCAAGAACATATTGATCTCAACTCTGCAAAAATGACATCTGAGGGTATCTCAAGTCCTAAATCATGTGAGCACCCTCAATTGTAATGTTAATAAGTTTCTTTTGACTCTTGAGAGAGGCTAACTCAGGGTGTGTGAAAGAATACATTGTGTTATTGAGTAGACAATAACTTCGTGTGACATCATTTAAGGGAGTGGTTTGTGCTGAAAATCTTAATGAGTTTAAAAAGTTCAGAGGCCATTGTCAAGAGATACACACCCCTAAGCTTTTCAAGATTGGAATTAAGAAGCTTCCCCATAAACGTATTTGGCAAGACAGTTGGCTATCTTCTTTATTAACAGTAACCACACTTTCTCTCCTGGCTCTTGAATGTCTTTTAACTGTTGTGTGGACTCTCACGTCTGCACCACAAATGATCTTTTCCGTGTTCCTTACGCTCTGCACTGTAACCTTCCACTTGGTTCACAATGGCTTAATGACATAGAAGGATGCTAGCTTTTTATCTATCAGACCTGGTTTCTGATGTCATCTAGGTTTGTCTAAAGTCAGAAAGAACCTCAAGAAGTAACTTCAAAATCTCATCTTCAACTTCTTTATCCATGTGACACAGTAAATCTTCAACTTCCTCACCCGTGAAATGCATGATCTATCTTGCCCTAGGCACTGACCTGATGGCTTCTGCATAGAGAGGGAAGGAAAGGGCCTGATTCATTCAATCAAGCCTCTCAAAACTTCTATGTGGAAGATCCTTACCATTCTCATCTTAATCTAAAGCACGGTGAGGCTGAATTGTTTGTCCAAGGCCACACAGCTAGTAAGCACAGAGACATAGGATAAATTCACAGACCCAGATTTGATAGCCTCAACATTGCCCTCTCTCCTTGATGAGAACATCAAGATTCATTTCCACTTCCATTGTTAAGAATAAGAATAGTGACAATCAGAATGGAGCACTGGACTCAAAGACAAATCCTCCAATCTGGGAAGATGCAGCCTGCCTGCCCTCCCTCTCTCCAGGAAGCTTCACCTTCTCTGCTAGAGCTCCATACCAAGGCCCAGGAGCCATGTGGCAGGTGTTGTCCCTGCCCAGCATCTCTTGAGCCACCATCCTAGGAACCTCAGGGATGTCAGGCTTGTAACCTTGAAGCTCTGTATCTCCAAACCATTCAGTCTTCAATTTAGTGACTCATATTCTTCCTAGGAATGTACTCGCTAAATGTTAGTGGAACCAATGAATAGGGAGACCAGAACTCCATGTCATTTTGAGTTCAACCAATCTTTAATCCCTGAGTCTCAGGGCTATGAGGATAACTTACTTACCCTGGTTGCCAGGGAGGTGGAAAGACATCATGAGATGATGAATAGAAGAACTTGTGCAACAGATGTAAGCCACATTTGTGAATATATGTGTGTATTTATATGATATGTGTACTATAGATATCATAGGCCTTCTCTTATTTCTTGAGGAAGATGTTGTAGAAAGATCCAACCTTGAAACAGAAGACCAATGGGGCCTTTGTAATATTTGTGCCTGGAGTATTCCAAAACAAAATATGCAGTCTAAAGCAGAGGGATCACCAAGAATACTCCTGGGGTCCCTTCCCAAACCCCAGGAGTGAGGACTGGAATGCAGGACACGCTATGAAGGAAGCTGTGTTTACACCTGTCCAGTCTTGAGCCTGGCTGCTAAGCGGTGAGACTTCCAGGAGGAAGCTGGAAATGGCTTGCCGTTTTTCTTTCTTTCCCTCTGCTGTGCACCCTGACTCCAGGTGTTTGGGTAGATGCTCAGGTTTCACAAAGTGGGTCTTATGAGGCAGGAGGCTCCCTGGCCTTGTGAGCCCCTTGTGTCCCAGGCTTGCTACATCCTACCAACTGCTTCTCTCTTTTTCCTTCCTGATTTTATACCCCCTTACCTCTAGCACTGTAAAAGCCTGACAGGCCCTGGAACCAAGATTATTTGAGTTGAATAAACAATTTAACATGTTTTTTTTTTCATTTTTTTCTTTTCTTTTTTGTTTGCTTGTTTGTTTGTGCCCCAGCTTAGAGGAAGGAGAGCTCCATTGTGGTGTTGGCATCTGGAAGTCATGGTAGTTTCACTGTTGCTTCAGGAAGAGCCACTATGATTATCATTATCATCAACTCATCACCACCATTATTATTATTATTATTATTATTATTATTATTATTTTATTACATGTGTGTGCACTTGTGTATATACAGAGGTGTGTGTGTTTGTGTGTGTGCATATGTGTGCTCTCGCATGCATACACCCAGAGAACAACCTTGGATGTCATCCTCAAAAATACCTCCTACCTCCTTTGGGGCAGGGTTTCCTTTTTGCCTTGAACTTGCCAATTAAGTGAGGTTGGCTAGCCACTGGAGCCTCTGAGACCCTCTGTCTCTGCCTCTGCCAACCAGACCTGGCATTTAAAGTATATGCCTGGCAGTGTTTACACGGGTTATAGGGATCGAACTTAGGTCCTTTTGCTTGCCAGCCAACTTTGTTGACTGAGCTAGCTCTCCAGCCCAGGAAGAGTCCTTATAAGTAACTCTTATTTTCAACAAGCCATGAAGGCAATGAAAGCAAATCAGAAAGCTGTTTCAGAAATGTGAATGAAATTGGCCCAAGGTTCCAAATTTGGAGCTGGACATGACCTTTTGGTTGTGGTTCTTCTGGAGCGGTTGGCTGTCCTGCTGTCCCACTGTCTTTCTGCACTGAAAAGCTGCCTTGGAAGAGCCACTCTCCCATCATTCACCATCACGAGTACTAATAAGCCTCACATTGTTCACCTCTCTTAGCACAGTTACCAGAGGTGATCCAGGTAGCCTCTGGAAAAATATCAGCTTCATACTGTTTGTCTGTTTTTATCACAATTAAAATAATTTACAAATCTCAATTGATCAAAGACACAAAAGGTTAGGGATGCATCTACGTCTGGTCTTATTGGTCCATTGGTTCCCAGCTGTACTTACACCAACGAGCACTGTGAGTGTGTGGGACTGAGGTGCATTTGTTTGTATGTATTGTTGTGTTGAGTGTCATATTGTGTCCTGGTGCAATAGACAGCCATGAAGATGAAAGAAACCTAATATAGGACGGGGAGGGAGGGTAGAGGTGCTGGTGCGGATGCGTTTGTGAGTATAGGGTTGGCAAGTAGCTTCATTAAACACATGGCTTAGCCACTGTAGAAGCCAAGAATCTGAAAACCCACCATCATGGGGTCTGGCATTTGGAAACACTAATAGAGAATACAATATTAATAGAAATACTTAATACCACTTGATTCTTTTATTATATCAGAAACACAAGCTTATCAGAAAAAACTAATAGTACACTGAAGTCATCCGTGTGCCTGTCTTGGTCACATTTTCCACCTCTACCATCCATCCCATAAGCTTCATCTTAAGAAAACCAACTAAGAAATAATAGAGTGAATATCCTCAACATATAGCTTCCAGAAAGTTCTCCTGGCTACTTGGCTAAAGGGCAAGGCAAATGACACCTTCCCCTCACTCTACTACAATTCATGTCAAGGTCTAACACCCCACTACCTAGTGGGTATCCAGCAGATAGACCTGCTTTAAAGTTCAGTTACTTGTTCTGTCTTCAGGCCAGGTGATGAGCATCTCTCCCCAGTATTTATAGTGCAGTAGAGGATGGGTTACAGCTAGAAGGCCTGGGGGGCAGAAGTGAAGAGTCGTGAGTCATTGAGAGAGAATGCTGTCCAGGAAACCATCCTTCAGGGGAACTCTTTCAGCAGGAAGCGTAGGGGCAGCAGAAAAGTTGGAACTCAAGTTCAAGTTTTCTACAGCCTAATGTGCTGGTCAGCTTAAGAGTCCCAGTCAGTGTCAAGGGGATGTGTGGAGAAAAAGAGTGGAGAGAGAGGGGTGGGGGAGGGTAGACACAAAGATAGTGATAAAGAGAGATAGAAGGAGAGCTATAAGTGAGAGAGTTAGAGAGACAAAGACTGACTGGTTTGCTTTGGCCTGATGACTGGAGGAAGATCCTGTCCTGTTTTAATGTCTGAAGCTTCCAGAAAGTGCTGAAGGCTCAGTGCTCTTGTCACTTTCGTGTGGAAGAAAGTATGGGACATCTGTCGCTATTCTACCAGTCTATTCACAAGAGCCTTTTGGTGGACATTTTCAAAGCCTTCATCACTTGGTTAAGGGAAGAGACAAATGGCACCCTCCTGCTACCCTCTCTGCTCCAATCTGAGTCCCACGTGTCCCAGGAGTCTTCTGGAGAAGCATCTCTTAATGTCTCCTAGATTGTGTTCAGTAATAATGATGGTAATGATAATGATAATGTAATTACCCCAGTTTATTGATGTCAAGTGCATGTTGATTACAAATGGAACAGGAAGTATTTACTTGCCTCCTGCTTCTCCAAGCTGGTTGTGAAATCAGAGCTGGGCTTTGGAGCAAGCATGAAGCCTGTACCTTTCATAATGGTAATGGGATCCAGATGTGGCTTCGTCCCATGGAGAGAAGTGATGAAAGCAGCAAATAGGTCCCATACACATGTTCTCTGCCCAGGTGGAGTCCACTCTGACTCCCTCTCTGAGACAATACTGCTCCACATTTCCTCCAATTAACTCTGATGATGTTGAAGGACTGAAATGCATCCCCGGTGGACGCTTGCACACAGTAGGTGCTTGGATGTCATTCCTTCACTTACATTCCAGTGATGACAGCCACCTCCAGGAAAGCTCTATGAAGGCAGAACATGTGGTGGTCCCCAGTGATGTCTGGTAGGGTGGAAATTTATTGATGGAAGGATGAGCCAGTGGTTGGAAGTGGAAGCCATGATGAAAACAAGGCCTTTGATGGGACCACTGCAGAATGCTAAGGTCTGAGCCCAGCAGTGGCCCAAAAGACATAACTCCAGGTCTGTAAGTTGGAGGATCAAAGGATACAATGCCATGAGGTCACAGGATGACAGTCAGGACACTGCATTGAGGGTATGGAGTTCAAAGAAGTTTCGCTGGACACCCAAGCTCACCAAGTCCTGGAGAGCTCACTCTCCGGTTCAGCAGCCCCTCTGCTGAGGGTGGAGTGTGTTTCTCTGTCTCTTTCCCTCCGGCATCCCTCATGCCTTTCTTCCCCTTCTAACTCCCCCCAGAATTTGAAGTATATTTCTGCAATATTACATTCATAGCTTGACTAAAGGTTTGCCTCTGAAATGGAGAAAAGGCTGGGTTTAAGTAAGGCGTCTGAGCAGGCAGATCTGGGTTTAGGTTTTATGAATACCACCTTTGATGATGGTAGAAAGAAGTGAGTTCTCACAGGCCAGCAAAGAAGCAGAGAGCTCATAAACGTCCTAATAAAGCAGTGGATTGCTGCTCAGGAACCCATAATCTTGCCTACTTGACTATTCTAAATACTTGAAGCTGATTCAGGCAAATGTTGATTTTTAATCTCAAAAAAAAAAAAACCCTCACTTTCCCCATTCACAAATCCACATGTTCACTGTACAAATTTAGAAAAGATAAATATATCAAAAAGATGTAACAAAAAAGCCAAACAAAGAAACAAGATCCTCCCTGGACCAAAATCTGTCACTTCATTCTTCATAAAGTGTTCTTTCACAAATGTGTAGCAACAGAAAGGATCATGTTGACTGACACTCCTGAGGGATAGTGTCACGCTCTCAGCATCTTAAAGAGGACACACTTAATGGTGTCTCGTTCCCATAGCAATGACTACATATGAGGCTGCCCTGGGGAAAGCAGCACATATGGCCAGATTATTTACTGGTCACCTGCTGTATGTATGTATGTATGTATGTATGTATGTATGTATATAACTCTGAAACAGGTTAAAAATACATTCATAATTATTTACCAATAGATCTTTCTTTCTCTCTCTCTCTCTTTCTTTCTTTCTTTCTTTCTTTCTTTCTTTCTTTCTTTCTTTCTTTTTCTTTATTTTTTTTAACATAGGTTTCCAAACAGTTTAGCTTAGGCTGGATCTCATTAAGTATCCCAGGTTGGCCTCAAACTCTTATCAATCCTCTGCCTCAGCCTCTCAGATGCTTGGATTAAAGAGCTGAGTCACCACAACCACCTTTCCTTAAAATGTAATAAAACATAGTGTTATAATAAAACTATATATTTTAGGGATTAGAGAGATGGGTCAGTGCTTAATCATACTGGCTGTTCTTCCTGAGGACTGAGTTTAATTCCCAACATCCAAATGGTGGTTCACAACCATCTGTAACTCCAGTTCTGGGGATCCAATGCATCCTCTGACTTCTGTGGCCACTATACACAGATGATACAGAGCAACACACACACACACAAAATAAAATATTTTAAATTAAATAAAAACAACCCATTTTTTAAAAAAATGTACATTTTATAGTGTTAAATTGATTTTAAATGTATAAAAAAATCAGTCAAAATAACCATGCATATATTCACCACAAGCACACTGTAGCTAACAATCAAACTGTGTGAAGGACTTCCTATGGAGCAGCTTTCCCCACACTGCATACGTTTAACACCAGCCTCTAGCTGGTGGAAAGTTCTGGAAACTTTAGACAGTGGAGTCTAACTGGAAGAAGTGTGTATCATCACTAGTTACACCTGGCTCTCAGGCCCTTCCTTTCTGCCTCTTGTCCACTATAAGATGAAGAATTTCCTTTCCTATCATGATATCCTGGCTGAGCCTATGGAGCCAAGCGACTATGAACCCAATCTGCTGACAAGGGGGTAAACATGGTAGGTAGGAATTTCTCTTGATCTTGTTCAGAGCAGCAGCTACAAAGCAGAGTCGGGATTTGCAGCTGCCCCCGCACCTCCCCCACCCCGATAGCTGAGCTGGAGGTGGTGTGGAGGAGAAAGCAGGAAGTGAATGCCAAACGACTTGGTTATCATTCGGGGGTCTGGATTCTCCTGAGGGTGCTGAAAGTGTCCCCTTCCTTCCTTTCACCGTCACCAGGACACCAGCAGAGAAGAAGCAAGCAGGTGCGATTAGTTTGAAGGCCAGCCAAGAAGCCCAGGGCTGAAGGCCCCAGGTAACTCTTTTTCTGAGCTCAGGAAGCAACATCTGTGAAAGTGGAGAAGACAGGGAAGTCTGGAAATTGGAAAAATTCTGCAGTGGGAAGGGCTGGATACGGAAGCAAGCTGAGAAGGAGACCTGAGTCCCTGCAGGACAGGAGCAGGGAAGGGGAGACTGTGGCTCCCGTCTCCCACAGCCAGATTAACTTAAGTCCAAACAACAAAATTTACTATGTCTCATGCAGCAGCTGGGACATAGTCATGCTATAACAACAACAACAACAACCACAATAGGTTTATCTGAAATTCAAGTTTAATTGAGCACCTGAGATTTTATTGGCTAAACTGGCAACCTTGCCTCTGCCCCACCCCTAACCTCCTGCCTTTTCTAGCCCTTCAATTCTCTTGCTTCACAGTTGGATCAGGGGTTGTGTGAAACCCTTACAAGACAAGGAAGGTCATCAAGAAAGCAGCCTGTTTATTTGGAATGAACTAGCTACTTAAGGTCTGTGGGCCTACAGGTGATCCCCCACTTTGGAGAGGAATTACCATACAAGGAGAAGACAGGTACTCATGGCCCTATCCTCTCCAAGGATTTTTTTACCCTTGAAATCATGAGGTATCTTTGAGACATGTTTCTTCATCTGTAAATAGAGCAAACGACACTTCATTTCACAAATATGAAATGTGATGGTGTAATTAAAATGCCGAGAATAGCAAAGTTGTACAGGAGGCACGTGACCAACATTGATTTTTGTATTCCCAGAACCTGCAGGATTAATACATAGACTTAGAAATTGCAACTATGGGCTGGAGAGATGGCTCAACGGTTAAGAGCACTGACTGCTCTTCCAGAGGTCCTGAGTTCAAATCCCAGCAACCACATGGTGGCCCACAACCATCCATAAAGAGATTCGATGCCCTCTTCTGGTGTATCTGAAGACAGCTACAGTGTACTCATAAGTAAAATAAATAAATATTTTTTTAAAAAAAGAAATTGCAACTATAAGTCTGTCTCTTCTCACAGTAGTAAAAGGCTTTGGGGCTGGGGAGATGCCTCAGTCAGTGAACTGCCTGAAGTGCAAACTTGAGGACCTGCATTCAGGTCCTAGTACCCATGTAAAAGCAGGGTGTAGTCATGCATGTCTGTAATCCCAGCTCTGATTGGGGGAAAGCAGGCAGTTCATTGGCCAACCAGCCTAGCTGAATCAATGAGTTCCAGGTACAGTTGAAAGACCCGTCTCAAAAGACAAGATGAAGAGTGACTGAGGAAGACCCCAGCCTGGACCGGGCCTCCACAGGTACGTACATGCATGCATTGTGTACTTGACACACTCACAGCAGTATGTATGTATAACACACACACACACATACACACACACAGAGCAATGGATTTAAGAACAAATCGTCATTGTCACCATCATCATCTAACTGAGTACATGGGTTCTTCTAGCTCAGTATCTTGCATCCAGTGTGGTCAGGAACAAAGAGCCAGTGCCAAATACTGCCATCTCTTACACATGCATTCTGAAGCTCCAGTCAGTGGGAATGCTGGCAGCCAGATCACTTTATTTGAGGAGAAGAATGTAAGTTGTTTGAGGTACAGATTTTTTTTCATTTCTTGCAGAATTCCCCGTGTCAAAAGCAACTTTAAGAACACAGTAGGCAGTCAGAACATAAATTTTAAGTTGATAAATGAAGCCTGTGGTGCTTTTTCAAAGTACTAGGTACACGGGCAGTATCGTAGACTCAGGAATGTGACATCCTGCCTCTCGATTCACAGCAGCGCTGGTGGTATCCCCGGGGGCTGCATGAGTGTTTTGCCCACTTGGCAAATTACTTTCAAACTCCTACATAAACTCGAGATTCTGAGACTGGGTGGCTTTCAAGGTTAAAATTCTCTTGGTATAAACCTTTTGGTTTTCATGACTGAGTGTTTACTTTCTGGGTTTTATGCGGAGATATTTTAAAGGTAGTGGTAACCATGTCGTCTTTGCTTCCTTAAGAGAGCCAAGTAGTAAATTGAATCTTGACATTTGTATTGAGAATTAGGAGGAGGTAAATACTTTTCCTGATGTTATGAATGTCAAATGATGACAAACTATACTGGCTGTTATCATTAGTATAACTGTATCTGAAGGAAGAGGGTGGGGCCGGAGGGAGGCACATGTCACTGTGGTCCTGGTCCTATTTTCATACTCACAGTTACAATCATCGTTTTCTTACACTCACGGGTTGTATGATGGTAATCCTGTCAGAGACATCTCACTTGCTTTCATACTATTTCCACAGCATTAAGATCACTGGAGACCCCAAGGCTGGTGGCTGATAGGTGAAGATTAAACGTTGTAATGCATCCCCTCTCATAGGCCTGCAGGTAATTCCAGCTACCTCGGACCTCAGCTGTGCTTTTCAGAGAGAGCATCAGCACACAGCCTCCACACAGGATCTGAGCTACCTCACAGCATGGCATCTAGAGGTGATGGAAGTCTTTGGATGAAAATTCAAGGATCCATAGCAAGAATCTTCAGAGAACCCAATGGGTGCTGTATTACCTTAATGTACACGATTCCTCCTTGAAAGTTACCTTTAACATTATTGCCACATCCCGAGCTTGTCCAGATCAAGAGTGAGAGTGCAAACTTCACTTCTTTTAAAGCACATTTGTAAGGAGTGTGTGAATGCTAGACAGAGCCATAGAGCCATCTTTGGAAACCAGAATCAGCCCTCGTTTCTCACGTGGGGAAACCATCCAATTGTTTTGAGCACAGCAGTAACATGATTCACCTTCAAAATTGGTACTTCTAGACAAGGGTAGAAACATGAAAATAATTAGGAAAGCTATTATAATCATCCAGGCAGGAGGTGGTGGGAACTAGGACAAGGGAGCAGTGATGGGTGTGGTGAGAAGTAATGTAGACAAGCCTGCTGCGGAAGTGTTGCTGGGACTCTATGTGGTTAACTGGGAGCTCATTTTCACACATGTGAAATTTGGGTGCTGGATGATGTTAATGTCTCAAGTTAGGGTTATGTTGGTGACATAAACACAGAAGTCATAGATACTGAAAACTATGAAACGGAATGATATCACCAAACTGTAGACAGACAAGAGAAGCATGATAAGACTAGAGTCCAGAGATATACCCATAGCAAGACGCCAGGAGGACAAGGACATGCTGGCTCTGAGACTCAAGAGTGGCCCGTGATGTATGCCCTAGCAACCAATGAAAAGGTTTTGGAAATTGCTGGCTCTGGGCTCAGCAAGGAAGATTTTTAAAAATGAGAATTTTCTACCTATTCCATTAACACAGATGGAACTTGACAGCGATTTCAGTGAGATCATTGAAAGAACATTTTGTAGGAGGGAATCATGAGAAATTGCAGACAGCAAGTATTCATTGTGTATGAAATCTGAAGAATTTTTCAGGACAGGGAAAAAGGTGTTAGAAAAGGAACTATTGTCGAGAGAGGGATCTATTTACCATCCAAGCTATTATTCATGTTAACGGACAGAGTATCACTCATACTAGAGTGGCCAGGCTGCCATTAATACTAGAGAAGGCGAGGGAAAGGATGTGCAGCATAGGCTTGGGACCATGATGCCTTCTTTAGAAACTCACCCTTACATCTCACTATTTGTATGAACTTGGGCATGGCAACCTAGCTGTGTCTCAACTAAACACACAAAATGATTATCTTAACTCACTGTAAGATAAAGGATAAGCAGCCATGTTTGGCTTTTGAAATGATTCTTGGAATATGGTAAATGATCATTCAGGTAAATGATCACTACACTAACAGTAAATCTCTAGCTTTTTTTCTTTGCCACTTAGAAGGGAACTGTAAAGTCCCAAGGGCAAGTAAGCTACTGATACAGTCACCATGTCAACATTGGATGGGTATGACCCAGAAATGATCTAGAAACTAATCCCCAGTGATGGGCCAGACAGATAGATGAACTCAGAAGGCTAGAGATATAACTCAGTTGACAAAATACTTGCTTCACAATCATGAAGATATGAGTTCAGATCTCCAGCACCCACATAAAACTCTGGGCTAGAGAAGGCTTGGGCTTCAATCCCCAGCACTAACAAATAGATAGATAGACAGACAGATTTAGAATCTGGGAGTGACAGTGTACATTTGTAAATCCAATGCTGAGGAGGTAGAGATGGGAAGACTCTTGTTATTCAGCCCAGTGAATCAGGGAGCTCCAGATACAGACAGAGTTTCTGTCCCAAATGCTAAGTTGAAGAGTGACTGATGAAGACACTCAGAATTAACCTCTGGCTTCCATCATGTGAGCATTTGTGCGTGCATGTGCGCACATGCACACACAGATACACACAACCACACATACAAACATGCACCCATACATGCAGACATAGTCATACACACATAGTCTCTCACACACAAAAACACACACTAACACACACACAAACATACAGCAACACATTTTTGTACACATACTAACACACAAACAAACATACTCACACACAGAGACATACACACATTCGTACACAGACAGACACACATATACTCATATATATATAAACATACAAACACATACACACACATATTCACACACCCATGCACACACACACACCACATGAATGAGAGGGCAGACTCGGCACCTGCACAGGCTTCCCCACCATCTGCTGAGGACATACACATTTTTTTCTCCATCAGGTGCTATTCAAGGGACAAATTCTGTTTATAAATCTCATTTCCTGAGGATACACCCCAAATAAAAGTTTCTGTTTTTCCTTAACTGGCTCGATAAGGATGTGGATCATAGGATTCAAAGCCATTTCTGGCTTTAAAAGAACATGTCCAGCTATGAGTTATCTGATGGCCTTTAGCAAGTGCAGATTCCTCAAGTGAAAGGGCGCTGAGGCAGAGGAGTCAACAGCCCCATCAGACTCTTTAAACAGCCTGGGAGGTTTGTGGTGAGTTTTTTTTCCTAAATTATCGTTGGATTCCTACTGAATTTATGCTAGAAGAACTTTGCAAAGGCTGCAATCGTTATTTTTAAACAGATCTCTCTCCTGCTCCCATTCCCCAACTGGATTTTTTTTTGCCTCATTAAAGACGAAGCTTTGAAAAAGACAAAACATATTCTTCAACTTTTGACTAACCAAAGAAGACCCCCTTGGGTGGAGTGGCCTTGTAATGTGTCATTGTAACTAGGGCCCTTTTTATTATAAGAACATTTTTAGTAATTATGTAGGAACAGTTGACATTAACTAGAACTCTTGAGTTACCCAGAAGGTATCGATGAAAAACTCAGAACACTTACAACTTCTTAATTATGCTTAGCCAGCCTTCAGGAGAAAGAAAGCCCCTATGTAGGAAGAAATTAAATCCTGAATAAGAAGAAATAAAGTTTAATTTCTTCAGAATCTTAAGGGAAAAAAACTACTTTTCAAAATTACTAAAAGGGATCTGGAAAGATGGCCAGTGGAGAAAGTGCTTGCTGGGCAGGCATGTGACCTGAGTTTGTTCCTCCACTGCTCAGCTGGGGCCTAGTGACTTCTGCACTCAGGGTGACAGAGCAGCAGATCTCAGGGACTCACAGGTCAACCAAGCTAGCCAACACGGTGAGCCCTGGGTTCAATGAGAGACTCTGCCTCAAAAACAAGGTGGTGAGCAACAAATGTGATGCCAACCTCTGGTTTCTACAGATGCACACGTTGGACGGACACACACACTATACAGACAGACAGACACACACAGAGACACACACATAGTATCAAGACAGACAGAGATACAGACACACACAGAGAGACACTAGTCAGACAGACACACACACACACAGAGACACATACTATACAGACAGAGACACACAGAGAGACACACACAGAGAGACAGACACTATATAGACAGACACATACACACAGACACACACACAGAGACAGACACTATATAGACAGACACATGCACACAGACACACACATATACTATACAGACAGAAACAGAGACACAGAGAGACACACATACACATACTATACAGACAGACAGACAGAGACACACACACATACTATACAGACAGAAATTGAGAGACACACATACTATACAGAGACAGAGAGAGAGAGGACAGACAGTGACAAAGACAGAGACAGAGAGACAGAGAGACAGAGAGAAGATTCTTTAAAGCAGACTGACCCTCCTTGAAGCAGACTGGACCATGACGTCATCTCTAAACATCAGCACTAGATGTAGGGGATATGGAGATCCCACCTTGGTCACTGAAAAGTAGTTCCTCAAAAGATAGCTATAGAATAGTTAAAACCAATAGGAGAGTGGATGCTGGACAGGTGAAGAGTCACCAGCTGGGTGAGCTTCAAAGTTCACAGCCCACACCCTCCAGCAACAGTAGCTACTGGGCTGTTGCACTGGTTAATACAGACAGGACCCAAGGAAGTGCCTCGACTGAGAGCCACCCCAAGGAGTCACTGATATCCCCAGTTTGCTTTAGAAATGTCTTGAAAAATGTAGTGTGTGTTTGTGTGTGTGTGTGTGTGTGTGTGTGTGTGTGCGCGCGCGCGCTCGCGCGCATCTGTCTCTGCGTCTGTGTCTGTATCTGGGTGTCTGTGTCTGAGTGGGTGCATGTATGGAAAACTTTTTTTTTAAGATTTATTTATTTTATGCTGGGCAGTGGTGGTACACACCTTTAATCCCAGCACTTGGGAGGCAGGCAGACAGATTTCTGCATTCAAAGCCAGCCTAGTCTACAAAGTGAGTTCCAGGACAGCCAGGGCTACACAGAGAAACCCTGTCTCGAAAAATCCAAAAAAGAAGAAGAAAAAAAGAATTTATTTATTTTACTTTATTTCTATAAGTGTTTTTCCTTCTTGTATATATTTGAACCATGTGTGTGCCTAGTACCCACAGAAGTCAAAAGAAGACATTAGATCTCCTAAAACTGGAGTTAGGGATGGCTGTGACCCACTATGCTGGTACTAAGAACTGAACCCTGGTCTTCTCTGCAAAAGTAACAAGTGCTCTTATTTCCCGAGTCATCTCTCTAGCCCTAATGGATTTTTAAAAGAATTTGTTCTTCTCCAATGCCAAATACTGACTTCATGCATTTGGGGTCATTCAATATTTCCTAGGTGCTGCCACTGATGATGAGGGGAGGGGAGACACAGAGGCTGGGCAACAAACTCCCTATTTTTAAAATGTGGTGTCTCAGTAGCCCCTTTGGGCTACTATTTACTTTTCTTTTGTGAGTTTCAAACCCTGAATAAAAAAAGGGGGGGCCTCCCCAGCATCTCTGAGCTAAGAATGAAGACTCTCTCTTGTCTGAAGATTCTCTTTTGCCCAAGTGAGATAATACTTTAAAAGCAGTATCTTTAAAAGCAAATGTTCCCTTAAAGGCCTTCCAGGATTTGGATTGGACCTGGTTTTGAGTATGAGGGTTTCCCTCCAAAGATGCTCAGACAACCGTGACTTAGAGAAGTGTCAGAAGCCATTGCTGAAAAAGGTCCATATTCTAAGACTGCATGTGGCCTTTTCAACTGTAGGCAAAGGGTGCAGAGACAAAGACTACATATATAGGCCCCAAGTCTCTGAATTAGACTTGAGACACTGCACAAGGTATGGGTGAGTCCCTTGCTAAGAAGGGACTGGAAACAGAGGTACATCCCCTTTCTCCAACTTTGGGGCACAAGGCTTGCGGAGGCTGTGGACAGGCAGAGGCTAAGGCTAAGCTGGTTGCTGGAGAAGCAGGGCTGGCCCCTGCTAGGACCAAATACCTGTCCCGTTCTGCTTACAAGTCTGAGTACAGATAGGGAACTACGCTGGGAAGGGATCTCTGGGAATCCTTGGAAGTTCGTACCTCCCTTTTTCATAGTCACTTTGAACACTTCCATTCGGAGAAGTGTTCCAGGCTGAATGCTATTGTCTCTGTCACAGAGTTGTCATTTCTCCTCATTACCCACAACAGCTCCAGTTCATGCCTGATGGCCCATTTAATTGCTCATGGTCCATTTTCCTGTCAGAAGCCCTCCATTTTGGTGATATACTCTATGACCATAAAGAACACTATATTAGGTCCTTGAGTGCCTGTTCAGATCAGCCTCCAGCATTAATGTCTTCAATGAAGGCAGTATGGCAAGGTCTCATTAGCATCGGCCCCAGAGCTGACCACCAGGCCTGCCACATTTGGGAGCTGTAGGTCAGAGAAATAATTGTGTGGGACACACAACTTGGGTATAGCATATGGTGAATCACAAAAGAAGTGCAATCAGTTCCCAGCTTGCCTCCTCACTGAACTTGCATTTTTTACAGAGGTGGGGTCTCTCTTCCACATCTTTTCCTGCCTTCCGAACTTCCCCATAAAGCCAGAAGTCCAGGACATTGCCTGGGGTAGAATGTGCTGGAATGCACATGAGGAACAGCAAGGAAGACAGGATGGGGATTGGCTGGTATGTGCTTGGCATTTTTGGGTGCAGCCCCTGAAATAAATATCTTCCCTGGATTCTAGATTCTAGAGAGGAGGTTTAGGGTGTGTGTGTGTGTGTGTGTGTGTGTGTGTGTGTGTGTGTGTAAGGAGTGGGAGGTGGGAGGTGGTACAGATGTGAAGGAAAAACCAGAGAGAAAATGGCTTTAAAACATTTTTGTTAAGTAGCAACCCAGCAGCTGGACCAGATTAGCTGTTCCCTTTCCTTTCCTATTTTTGGACTTGGAAAGAAAATGTGCAAAATAATTCCTGTTTTAGAGAAAAGTAGAGAAGGAGTTTGGGGGAGGGTTGAGGGAAGATGGAATCCAGCACAAAGAAGTTAAGGGAATGGAGTTGCTTTAAACTGAAGGGAAGGAGGACTCCATGCCTTGCTGGGGACAGGGCTCCACTCAGGGACCAAACACAGTCTAACAGACACATGTCAAATCCATGATTTCACGGGGATGACAGTTGAAAACAGGACCTGAAGCAGAGAAGTTTAAGCTCAGAGCCATGGCTGAGGAATGAGGCTGGTGAACCAGGCAACCTGTCTCCCGCCGAGCTAGGTTCCTTTTCCCTGACTCTAAGCTGTTCCTGCTCTCATGGTTCTTGTGAAAATCTCTCAGGACGAGAGCCAGAGGACCCACTCCTCCATGTAAATGACTAGCCAAAAGGGTTCAGGATCTCCCCACAGCATTGGGTTTCCAAAGATGACAGTTCAGACATCACTGTGAGGTAGATAGTGTTCAGAACTTTAAATTACCTATGTTCTGGTGAGTATCAAGTCACTGTCAACTCTTTGGAGATCTGTTAGTATTTATGTAACCTCTGTATGCATGTCCTGCAAGCCAGTCATTCTGCCTTTAGAGAAATGAGTGTGCAGGTGACCTGGAAATATCAGTGGTGGCATTCTTCATAATAGCCATGAAAGGGCAATTCCCAGATGCCCACCAGCAGTACACCAGATTCATACATACTTTACACAATAGAAATAGAACATCCAACCACCAAACTTTAAACAAAAGCAATTTAAGGGGTGAAGATCTAATTTTTGTTCACAACTGAAGAGGATACAATTCATCAGGTGGAGAAGGCATGAGGGCAGAAGCTGGGGCTGGGGCTAAGTTGGGGGGGAACACACTGTATCTGCACTTGGGAAGCAGAGAAATATCAGAAAGCAGGGCTGGGATACAGAACCTCAAGGCCCACCCCTATTGACTCACTTTCTCTAGTGAAGCTCCACCTCCTCAAGGGTCCACAACCTTCCCAAATAGTGCCACCAACTAGAGACCAAGTGTTTAAACACTTGAGCCAACGGAAGGCATTCTACATTCAAACCATAATGGCAGTGATTACTACGTAAGGTTACTCTTAAGTTCATAGCTGCTCATTGCCAAGTGCCAAGTGAAAATAGTTCTATAGACAATTCAGATGGAGCTGGGAAGATGGCTCTGGATAAAGCCCGTGCTTTGCAAGCATGAAGACCTGAGTTTAGATCCCCAGAATGGGGGAAAAAAACCCAGATGTGGGAGCACACTCCTGTAATTCCAGCACAGAGGCAAAAGGAACAGGGTCTGGTCACACAGGCTAGTCAAAATGATGAACTCCAGGTTCAATGAAAGACATTGTCTCAAAAATAAGGTGGAGAGCAATGAGGGAAACCATCCAATGTTGACCTCTGGTCCCCACTTGCACATGCAAGAGCAAGCACACCCACATGCCCACTGCGTGTGTAGTATGCAACACACACAAATAAATAAGTAAAAACTACTCATGTTAGGTATGAGCTGGGATAGGCTGCTTTGGTGAGCTGGTTCTTCCAAGGATCTCCTGGGACAATGGGTTGTAAAGCTTCCACTTCATCACGGCTCCTCCACTCCGTATTAGTGGGTGTGGGCCAAAGGGCTGAAAGACTTCTGATTTTGTGTGTTGAGCCTTCAGCACCTCTCTCAACTTTTCTTAGTGTTTCCCTCTGTCTTCCAGCCTACTGGATGTAGAGATGAGTCTTCTCCATGGAAGACTTGTTCTTGTCAGATGCTCCGGGCTTTTGTTTGTTTTTATTTTAGCTCATTTCTCATTCTAGACAGCACTTCAAAGTATGGAGACACTTTGATTAGCCAAAGGATGTAGATTTCCATGTTGTCTCCTTATGTCTTTTGAAAAAAGGGGTCCCAAATGGCTAGCCCACAGACCAGAGCCAAGCTCCACCATGGTGAGGAGATAAGGACTGGAGGCCAACTCCTGGGGAAGGAGCCCTGTCTCCTTCTACACTTTCCTGGGACACACAGTGTCTTACCTCATTGAAGCCTTTCATGGGCTAGTGACTTGTTATTTCCCACAGATTCAAGAGAGCATAACTCCTGGACCAGAAGAGACTTTTTACAGGAATATTATGAACATGGCAGAAGAATGGGCAGGACTTAGTGTGACTGCCTTGAGGCTGGGATGGCATTCACCCTTGGCTGAGTCCATCTGCTTCCCAGAAAATGGAGTGTTAGTAATATCCTCGTGAAGGTCAACAAGGTCTTCAAGATCCAACAGAAAAGCTGACAGTAGACTCCTGTGATGGTCTCCATCTTCACCATCTTGGTTGTCTTCTTCAGGGAGACCAAACTGGAAAGATTTGATCTATGAGGTAATTAGAAAAACTGGTATTTCATGGTTCACACTCTTTTAGACTTAGCCACAAAGTCACTTAAAGATATTTATGCTTGGCTGGAGATGTGGCTCATTTGATAGAGAGCTTGCCTAGTGCATGAAGCACTGGGTTCGCTATCTAGCAGAGCACATGACTGCACATGCCTTGGCTGTGTAGTCTACTACAAGCCCAGTCTGGTTCAAGCAACACAAAGTGCTTGTGAGAATACAGATTGCTTGATCTCAGCCCCAGAATTTCTGTTTGAGAGGACAAAGTGATACTTAAGGGTCTGCATTTTCAACAAGTACCTAGATGCTGCTGCTGGTGGTGGTGGTGTGGGAAGCACACTGTGAGGTCCTCTGCTTTTGGTAAATAAGGCCAATGGAAATTAGACTTTGCCAGATTCCCAGTTGGAGGTCTGAACTTGTGCTGTTACTGTTAGCTACTTCTTCCAAATTAAAACATTCCTTTCTGGGTGGAAGAGGGAGGTCCATAAGACTGAGGAATCTCACAAGGCTCAGGAAAGCACATGAAACTTAACAAGCTTAGGAGCTACACACTTAATAGAAGCTGTATATAGTTATTTAGGAAGAAGAGACTCTTCATTGGAGCTGCCTGCAAGGTGAAAAAGGGAGTTTCAGGGACACAACTCAGAGTCAACACCTATTCTGGAACTAGCTTCTTGATGATCCAGATGCCTTAGAGTTACCTAGACCAATGTAAGTAGCCCCTCCCCCATACTCTTGTAAGTAACCCCAATAAACTCATCAGTTGACCAAGCTAGACTTCAGTCAGATTTCCTGCCAGAGGGGTGGTCTAATCATCAGGGTCCTATCTGGAGTGAGTAGATATTCGTTTACATCTCCCCAGAAAAAGCCTCTTAACAGCTCTCTTGTGCAGAGTCACTCTATGTTTGTGACTATATACACTGAAATCAAATGACTTAGAACTAAATTAAATTGAGAGTTCAGTACTTTAGCTATAGTAGCTACATTCAAGTGTCCCATAGCTACATATGGCTAGAGACACCCATGCTGGACTTCAGAGACCCCAAACATGTCCATCACTACCATGCATTCCATCCAAAAGTATCAACTTAGAATATGTACGACAGTGGTATTCTAGATCCCCACAAAACTGGGATTACTCACAAGAGCTTGAATGAGGGATTAGTTTCAAGAGTCTGGGTAACTCAAAGACATTTGCATCACCAGAAAGGCCATTCTAGTGTTAGTGTTGACTATCAAATATTCCTCCTCAGCTATTTCCAGAAGGCTGTTAAATCTGCTTTGCTCAGACAGAAAATCTCAGAGTTCATCCCTGTTGTCCTGTACAGTGCTTTCAATATCTAGATAAAGCCTGGCTGAAGCCAACTGTGTCAAGCTGCTTGCTTGACTTAGGGCATGAGACATAAAGATGAACAAGATATTATCTTTGCCTCTGACTGAACTCCTAAATATGTTATGAATATAGTCACACATTTCATATCTTTTTTGAGATTTTACTAGCAAACTTTTCCCAGTCAATGACATCATAGAAACATAGCTGAGCAATCATCAGCCAGTTAGAACCAGTTCTGGTTCCAAACAGAGTAGCTAGCTAGCTGCTCCCACAAAATAATGGTAACATTTGTTGGTATTAACTGAGAACTTATCACACACATCTGTGGCAGGGCTAAGCCTTTGACTCTAATGGGCTCCTTCTGCATGAGAGTGCACCAAGAGAAGGGAACAGAAGGCCATTAAGGGCCAGTTTCCATTTGAATGACATGGTGCTAATATGGATATCCAGCATTGGTTGACATGATTAATACTGGTCATCTGGAAGGCTATGAGTTAGGAAAAAAACAAAAAAACACTGGATGTCCAGGGAACCTCAAAAATAAGCAATGATATAATCCGCTAACTATGGCAAAAAATGTAGGTGTTGTTGTTGTTATAAATATGGTGTTGAGGTCAGTAGCCTGAGCCTTTGCATTAATTCACTACCCTGTCTGTGTGTGCCTGTCTACAAGCCTGTGTGTCTACCTCTGTGTGTGTACAGCCTATGCCTGGGAGCCTACAAAATCTATATAGAAGCTTATGTAGTAATAAATAAAGTATGTTTTATCTGCCTGTGGCTCACCAAAATCTATCCAATCTCTAGGCCTCCGGTAACGCTCCTCCTTCACCGGCATTGGCACTTGTGAAAATCATGTCAAGGTAATCAGGGAAGTGACTTTCACAGTGTCACAAGACTTGAAGCAAGCAGAGGTGGCGTCACAGTGTCTCAAGGGTAAGAGAGAGATGAGAGGTGATAGGTCTGACATCCATCATGTTTCATACAGCTGTAGGTAAAGGAGCTTTGGTCCCACAGGCCCTGCCCTTAGATGCAATGCCATGTTGGGTGTACCATGTAAATTTGAGCACATTCTTCTAAAACTTGACCAGCATTTCAGTTTCATGGGAAGAAGTTTTGGGGAAAAAAAAAAAACAAAAGAGAAGTAGAGCTGCGTTTTTCACTGTCAGGCCTGAGAAAACCTTAGGAAGTCTGACACCCTTTCATCAATTTTACAAGAATTAATTCCCTCCCAGTGCTTACTGCCCCATTCCTCCTCCTGTGCTTAGCTTCATGGAGGGGCAGGGGATTGGATGAGAGCCCACTACAGCACTCCCACTCTTGGCTTTTTCTTCTGCCTTAACTAGTCCGAGGTTGCTGTCCCACACAATTTATTAGAGAAAAGGTAATTTCAGAACAGGCAGCTTCTAAGTAATTTTAGGAAAGTAGTTTAATAACAAAAAAATTGAAAGCTCTAAGTGTGGGCTTCATGTTACAAAATGGCATGTAAAGATATCATTGGTTGCAGTTCTAGAAACACAGAAGGGGAGCTGGCATCAAAGGAAAATCCAGCAGTCTCTCTCAACCACATAAAAGGATCTTCTTTCCAAATGCCAAGAGGAGTAGGGCGACAATCTAGATGACACAGGTGACAAGTTCCACTCTGAAAGGGAAGCACAGCACACCTGTGTCTGAGAAATGACGTAGGTGACCAGCCCTCACACCTAGTTCTCCCTTTCTAGAAAGCTGTGTCTTTTGAAATGGAAAGCCTGAGTTGAGTCTTTGAGCTCAGCTACCCACAGTGATGGAAGACATTTGTGGAAACCTTTGGTCACTCAAATCAGGGACCCAGAGTGTCAGTGAACAAACACAGGATCCGTCTCAGGACATAAGCTGTGAGTATGTGCGTTCCCATGTGTGCAGGTGAACATACATGCATGGGTGTGTGGAGACTGAGATGAATGATTCCCTTTGTTCTTTTTGAGACAGGGTCTCTCATTAGCTTGGAGCTTGCTGACTCAGCCAAGCTTGCTGGCCTATGAGCCCCATGGCTTCACCTCTCACCACCTCCCCAGTTTCAGGGATAACAGTCACACATGCTACAACTGGCTTTTTAACTTTGAGTTCAGGAGATGGAACCCAGTCATCATGCTTGCTTGGCAACACTTGACTAAATGAGCTCTTTTCTCAGTTCCAAGCTCTATTTCATGAATGTGCTGGGGTCAGGCTTGGGCAAATGGACCACATGGACTGAATTCATTGAGTCTTAAAGATAACCCCAAGGGCTGATGTATTGCTTTCTGTATGCAAAGGATCTGGTGAAAGGCTTATTATGGTTGTCACTGGCTCAGAGTACTTCCTGACAGGTAAATTCACTGAACAGAACAGGTACAAGCTAAAGGGTTGCCTAGAAAGAGCAAACAATGTCAACTGACAGGCTCTCTCTATAGCAGCTCACCCTGGAACGGCAGATGTCTGCCCCTTCTGCCTCTACTTCCCTATCCACACCTGTACTGACTGAACATTTCTTCCCAGGAACCTTGGACCTAACCCCAGGTTCCTTCTCAACACTCAAAGAATTGTCAGTTCCAAACAACCAACAGTTGATCATCTAAGATGGGTGGACAATAGGGGCTGTTGTATTGTGTAACTCCAACTTCTGCTTGATGTGGCAGCCTTATAAAGCTACTTCTTCTCCTCCCAGTTCAGACCCAATAAAGACTCAGAAGACAGGCAACTGGTGAGCAAAATACCATATGCTCATGCAGGTGAGCTCATTACAAGTTACTGCTTTATTCATGGACAAAGGGTTTGTTCACACATCTCTGGGCTAGACAATTAACCACCTACCTACAGGCAAGCAAAGGAAACCACAGCCTTCTCCACAGAAGATTCTGGCATAAGTACTGAAAGACATGTGTTCTAGTGGCATGCAGGCAGACCCAGCAACCAGAACTAAAAAGGAGCTGACCTCACACTTGTGCTTTCTTCTAACCCACTCCTCAGATAAACTTCCCTCAACACATCCCAAGCCAGGGGCGTTCCTCCTACTCAGTGACTCACACACCTTAGCATGCACCAAATTGAAAGGCACCATAGTTAAATCTCCCTCCATCCCTGGATCTTTAGTTCAGCAGGCCTGTGGTGGGGCCCAGGACTCTATAAAGTTTTCTACAGAATTCTCAAGCAATTCTGCTGCTTCCCTTTCTGAGAACAGATGCTATAACAGAAGTTGCCCTGGTTTGGAATTCTCTTCCAATATCTTATCCATGAACAGATCAGGACTTGCCAACACAGCAGCATACCATGGCCAGGTCTCCTTATTTTGTTTGCTTGATGTCAGGTGAAACCAACCAGGTCAAGATGGTTTGACTGGTCAGTCTCCTTGGGATCTTTATCAGGACACATAATTAATGGGAAAGAACATACAATGTGGAGTATTCTAGAATTTAAGTATGAAATCTTTTCCATGTCCCTTCCTTTCCTTTCAGTGGAAGCCAAGCACAACAAAGGGTCTTACAGCCCACCAGCCTCACTTTAGGAAACACTGGATTGGACTAGAAGTTTCAATTGCATTTTAGACACAAGGGTGCACTCCGGTCACAGTACTGAGCATAGTGATGTTCCCTGGTTTCCTCGTTCATCCTTTCATGCAAACTGAACACATCTATCCCAATCTTATTGTATTTCAAATGCTGATGTCACCATTGGGCTTTAGGCTGGAAGGGCATTGTTGAGACAAGTGTCTTAAATACCACTGTTCTGTAGCAGAGAACAGGGAGAGCACACTCTGCAGGTCCAGTAGTGACAGAAGAAGGAAATTAGAAACTTACTGGGAGCTGGGTCTTAGAGCAGGAGAAACTTGGCCTGTATCTCGAATGAGTGAGCAGCACACACAGAATGAAATGGAAGGAAGAACCATGGAAGGCTGGAGCTTTGATGTTGAGTTGGATGGGGGACAAGCCAGCTGAGAAGAGTCATCAAGTCTTATGGACCCTTTTGCTGACAACCCATATTATAAAGGACATTTGTCTTCTGGGTGGCTTTTCTCACTCTTTCTTGTGTGGGGTTTGGGTGGTTTAATCACAAAAGACAACATCTCCATGACTTGGTGCAGGCCCCAGATAGTTATATCTAAAGACTGTCTTCCGTTGTGCTCTCCAGACATCCAAGACAGACAGACAGACAGACAGACAGACAGGCAGGGTTGCCGTGACCATTATGTTTCTTGTTGTATAGAAATAATGGGAAGTGTGTTGCCTCCATCCCATGTGTCACTCTCGGGACTGTGCCCACGAATGAAGTGGACCATTACAGAGGACACACCCATCCTCTTCTCATCTTTGAACTCTACCATGTGGTGTCCAGACAACACATGTCACACCTGCGTGTGGGAGAAGAGCTTTGCTGCCCCCGCCTAGACACAACCAGATGTTGACTTGAGAGCCTGCTCTTTGTCTCCTCACTGGCTAGCTGAGGACAAGAGGGAACAAGATTGGCAAGAATTTTACAGAGCCTTCAAGCACCCTTTACAGCCTTGACCTTGAGGAGTAAATGATGCATATGTTTTCACAGGTTGCTCTTTTTTTTTTTAATTTCTTGTCAAATTTCCCAAATAGAATCAGAAACTCTATCTTGTGGCATATTTTATCCATTTTGATTTTCCAAATCAGATTTAGCAACCACATTTCATAGCATACCAAAGAGGGAAACAGTTCTAATGAGTTTCCAGAAAAATCACAAGCACAAGCAGTGCGGCCTCTGTGGAGTCCCTGTTAGTCCCCAAGAGCAAAGGGGGGACTTTCATCCTTGCATTGTAACTTGAAATTGGCGCCTATCATTCCTTTTAGAATGCTGAATCGGTGTTCTCAAATACAGGAAGTCCCAGGAGAGGGAGGATTTAGTCTTTCACTTTAAGTGAGTGGTATATCTTTATGACTTCCCACAGTTACCTCTGTAATAAGCTTGAGAGACAGAAGCTTTCAGAGATGTAAGTCCTAACGGTTGTATAGTGCTCCTGAAACCTTGCTGGCCTTTCAGATGATTGCGGAATAATGAATCTATTGATCATCCTCTTTCATAATTGAAGATGAGAGGCTGTGTCTCCTTTAGTTAGGAGTGATCAGTGGTGAGACATCTCTGTTCAGCCAAGGAAAAGAGGCCTCTAAAGAGACCAGGGAGGATGAGGTGGTTATAGGCTCTTCTGAGGCCCCTGGGGGTTTATGGTGGCTAGCTTCCCAGACTGGCGTATCTCAGGCCACACCTGGTGGTAGGAAGTTCATTGAGAGTCTGGATTTTGTACTTATAAAGCTTCTCTGACCTTGTTTAACTGGGTGCTAACCTGATAAAGGGCATCACAGATAGTCACACTTGTCTTTTTTCTTACTTTTATGAACTGCTAAATGTATTTCCAAGAGTTCAAATGTAGGTAGATGCTGATTTCTTCCTTCTACAATTATGGGTTTGGATTTTCTGGGATTTTACTTGTTTACCCCCCAACACACACACACAGACATTGCAATGAAATGTTTTACGTGTCTTAAAATCCTCTAGCAGGAGAGTGTCAGCAATGAGCAAACAGACTGGCTCTTCCACCAAACACACTCGACCTAAGCTCCATCCCTGGCAAGTCCTGTTAACTCAGGAACCCATTTGACCTTCTTGAGGCTGGCTTCTTGTTTGTGAAGTGTAAACAATAAAACAGGGCTTTGCCTGCCTGGAAAGCTTGTTAGGCACACCCAAAGAGGAGAACCATATGATGCATTTTGTAAAACAGTGTTTGTGTGACAGTAGGTAGCAAACTGCCCAGCCAAGTGCTGTCACAGAGGGACATACAGGGGAGTCACATACTATTTCAATCTGCTTATTTATTTTACTCCATAGGTTAATCTGATTAATTTATTGTTGGTTACTCTGATAACTCATTCATACATTCAAGTCCTCCCCACATCCTGAATTGTCAGGTACTCTGTTTGACCACTAGAGGGAGCATAGCCTTTTGAATTCCCTTCTCTCCTGAGTATTGATTGTGCTGAATGGAGCCTTGGAGGTTCTCAGGCCACCAGACACTGAAGGAGATACCAAAGTTCCAGAATAACAAATAAGCTGATGGTCCTTGGTCTCTTCTTGATTTGAAAATATTTCACAAGAGAGAAAAAAAAGGAGAAGAAAAAGGAGGAGGAGGAGGAAAAGGAAGAAGAGGAAGAAGAAGAGGAGGAGGAAGAAGAAGAAGTGGAGGAGGAGGAGGAGGAGGAGGAAGAGGAAGAGAAAATGAATCTCTTCTTGATTAAAGTTAAATTAAAAGCTATTCATGAGTCTTATATAATTATAAATGTGTGTATAATGCATACACATACTTCCTAATTCTGTCCACTAGAAGACCTACAGTTAACAACACCCAACACACTGGCAGTGAAAAAGCACAGCCAGTATCCAGATCTTGGTTTCTCAAACATCATTATTGATCTTTTTTTTTAAGCTAGAATTTCTTTGGAAAAGTGGTTGATCCCAGGATTGGGTGGGAGAAAACACAAGATGCACCTGGAGCACTGTGAAGTAATTGTAAAGTATGTAAGTGCCTCAAACATGTTTTAAAAGAACATTAGATCCAACTCAAAAGAATTCCCAACAGCCAAAGACCAGATAATCTAAAAAATAAAACACACAGTAATATTAAAATGAAATTAATAATGTGAACCCAACTGGTGTAGTAAAATAGGGAAGAAAAAACAGCTCTTCTTACAACATGATTCCAGTAATGAATTAGAAGGAAATAGGAAGCAGAAATCTCTGCTAGCCAAGCACTGCTTTAACTGTTAATTGCTGGAAGAGCCATCCAAGGCTCTACGATCAGTGAGACAAGAAGGGAATGGTTGCACAGGATCAATGTGAGCTCCTAGTAAGATGCTTATCTGGGGGCCACGAAGGCATAAGGACATGAGCTTTAGCTCTGGCACTGTGTGAAAAAGTCTAGGCATGTGACCCGAGCTTGTAATCCCAGCACAGAGTAGGAGAAGGCAGAGGTAGGCAGAGCCTAGGAATCGCTGGTCAGCCGGTCTTGTCTACATGGTGACCTCCAGGCCAATAAGGGACCCTGCCCAACAAATGAAACAAAATGGACAGCTTTTGAGGAAAGATGCTCATGGTTGGCTTTTTGTCTTCCACATGCACACACATACCCACTTATGGGTGTACCCACAGACTGTAAGAGCACATTCACACACAACTACACCCCCACAACATATGCACACATATATGTATAAAAAAGATACTTGTTAGTTATGAGAAAATAGTGCCTTTATGGTAGAAAAAAATTTAGATACTACCTTCATGATGAGATCAAAATTAATATCACCAGTTATAAGACATGTCCAGATATAATTCACTAAGAACACATACATGTATGGCATTGCACCAAACAGATAAAGTCTTGGTTGACCTAAATTTGAGGACTCACTAAAGTAATCTAATTTCATAGACATGGTAAAAGAATAACTAGTATTCTTCAAAGCAACATGAGAGGCTGAGGACTTGTCATACCTAGAAGGAGCTTCAAGCGTTGGGACATCTGACTGGAATGCAGAATTCTAGACTCTGAGAAGGAATGTTAGTGAGAATACTGGCGATATTTACACAGGATCTGTAGATTATTAAGCAATTTAATATAAACCAGTAACTAGAAAGTCCCTTGGCTTAATCATTAAACTATACTTTCAAGATGTTGGCATTAGAGGAAGCTTGGTGAGCATGCAGGTGCAGTCCTGTGACTGGCACCCTACCGAGGTCAACACTCACTTTAATAGGTAAGCCTATGACTGCTCGGCTCTTCTGTTAATAAACAATCAAAACCTTAAAACAACAAAATTTCTTCTTAAAGACTATCGTAGACAACTGGAGCATTTTCAGGGGTAGCTCTCCCCAAAACCTATATCATACATGAAAAGTCACACCTATCCCAAATTTAAGACAGCTACAGATGAAACCTTGTGACTTATGAAATATTTGATGGTCAATGAAAAGGAAGAACTGGTGGGATTGACTGGTATGGAAAAACAAGCAAAACAAACAAACACACTCTCCCTGTGGACAAAGAAATGGCATCACAGAAGCTAATCCTGTGGAAGTAGACTCAGAAGACAGAGGTTCCTGTCCAGGTGTGAGGAAAATGGTGATTTCTAAACCAGGAGTTACTGGTCGCCAGTGATGTCGGCAACTGTCTAACCAGTGGAAAGATGCTCCAGGTATCCTGAACAGAAGAGTCAGAAGTCCTGGGGACTCAGACTTTGGGTCACTCTGGATTGACCATTTCTACTTAGTTTCAACAGTGAAGTCTCTTGGACGGCGTCCATGTTTGGCAAGAGGGAGAGGCTGTGATAACAGCTGTGGAAGCTGGCACTAAAGAGGGAGAAAATGTTCTGAACCCACAGGCATCTGATTAACATCTCAAAGACTTCAGGACAGTAACAGCCTTCGTACAGTGACTGGAAGTTCAAGCCTCTTGCAAATTAAGAATTGGTATCTAATCTGACATTAGGCTATATAACAAAGAAGTAAGTTCAGGCAGAAATCCAAATCTTAGGCTAGAACAAGGAAGTAGGCTTCAGACATGAAAAAGACTTTGGGCTAGGACAGGGAAGTTGGCTCAGATATTTTGGTCATCCTGATAAGCCCTTAAAACAGTGATCACGGGAGTGTTCACAGAATTTTGTTTATAGCCTTGCTTGTTCTTTGACTATTTGTGTTTATTGTCTTGCTTGTTCCTTGACTATTTGCATCTATTGTATAGCTAGTTCCTCAACCTAGAACTGCATGTAATTAAAATGGTATAAAAGCAAAAAGAAGGAGGAGGGATGGGATAGGGGGTTCTAGGGAAGGGAAATTGGGAAAGGGGATGACATCTGAAATGTATATAAATAAAACATCCAACTAAAAAAAATTGGTATCTAAAAAAGAAATTCCCTGTCTGTCATTCATGTGGCCTCACAGGACACACCCTTTTCTTGTCACAAAGCTAGGGACTAGAAGTACCTTGCTGTCATTTGCCAACACCTCAACTATTTTAAATGAACCTTGACATAGAAAGGCTAGGAAATGAAAGACATTAGAAAGATGTTTGACATAAAAATGAAATAGCAGATGTATACAGCTAACTCCATTAGTCCGACATACCCCCCAGTAAAGTCTTAAGTATATTTTCAGCCAAGTGTTTTATGAAAACCCAATCAAGCCAGGCAGTGGTGGACACGCCTTTAATCCCAGCACTTGGGAGGCAGAGGCAGGCGGATTTCTGAGTTCAAGGCCAGCCTGGTCTACAGAGTGAGTTCCAGGACAGCCAAGGACTACACAGAGAAACCTTGTCTCGAAAAACCAAAAAGAAAAAAAGAAAAGAAAACCCAATCAAATTTGTAATTATTTATCTAAGGATGTGTACGCCAGACACACAGGATTAGTTACAATGACTTTCATTTTGTTTTGTTTGTTTTGTTTTGTTTGTGATGCTAGGGATCAAACCCCAGGCTTTTTGCATACTGGGCAAGTGTTCTACCATTGAGCTACACCCCAGCCCAGCTGCCGTAGCTTTCATAAGTCCAAGTTAGCTTCCCTGAACTGCAAAGGAAAAGAATGCTGTCATGCTTGGAATAGGGCCAATGGAGACCAGCCTTCCTTTGTGCGTTTTCTGGAGCAAATGAAGGGAATCTCAGGAAGCAGGGAATAAAATCAGGGTCTTGAGAGTAGACGGCCTAGCTCTCAGAGGAAACCACTCTAAAGGAAATAGTGAAGCCAGGAGGACTCCTCAGACCTGTAGAAACTCAGGCATGAGTCCAACTGTTTTCCACATAGGAGATGGAGCAAAGCCTTCAGTGTAGATGCAAAATCTCTGTAAGAGCTAACACAAAACTGCTAGCTTTCTTAAAGAAAACAATTCTCAAGGAATTAATTTTTTAAAGATAGGTTATAAAAAAAAGAAAGAGAGCAGGGCTGGAGAGATGATCAGTGATTAAGGTAACCAACCTCTTCTCCTGCAGAAGACCTAGATTTGGTTCCCAGCAACGACATGGTGGCTCACAAGGGTCTGTAACTCTAGTCCCATGGGATCTGGAGCCCTCTTCTGGCCTCCACAGGCACTGCATCTAGTGGTTCATAGACACAGATGCTAGTAAAACACCCATACACATAACATTTTTTAAGAGAAACTAAAAAACTAGTTTTAGGTTTTTTTAAGAAAAAAACTAAAAAGAAATAAATATGTTAGTGTTTTTATTCCCTGCTGATTTTATTCCTTGCTTCCTGAGATTCCCTTCATCTGCTCCAGAACACACAAAAAGGAAGGCTGGTCTCCATTGGCCCTATTCCAAGCATGACAGCATTCTTTTCCTTTGCAGTTCAGGGAAGCTAACTTGGACTTATGAAAGCTACAGCAGCTGGGCTGGGGTGTAGCTCAATGGTAGAAAACTTGCCCAGTATGCAAAAAGCCTGGGGTTTGATCCCTAGCATCACAAACAAAACAAAACAAAAATGTTGACAGATAGCTATTTCACAAAATGCAAATATATATATATATATGATTTATATACATAGGTCTTTTGCCTGTATTTGTTTGTGCATGTGCAGTTCCCAGACAGGCCAGAAGAGGGTGTTATTTCTTCTGGAGGGTAGTCACAGAGGGTTGTCAGGCACCATGTTGGTGCTGGGAACCAAATCTGGTCCTCTTCAAGAGTAGCAAGTGCTCTTTACTGCTGAGCCATCTCTCCAATCACAAAATAGTCATTTTTAACACAAAATAATTTCTCTTCATATTGGATAATACTAAAAAGTATTTCAGTAGATGGATATGCATACATGTATGTATGGAGAGAATACAGGCCAACCTTGGGTGCCATTCCTAAGAAATCATCTGCCTTGTTTTTTGAGACAGGGTCTCTCATTATTCTGGAGCTCACCAATTAGGCTAGGCTAGCTGGTCAGTAAGCCCAGAGATCCTTCTGTCTCTGATTTTCCAGTGCTGAGATTATGAATTCACAACACTTTGCTCGTTTTTGTTTGTTTGCTTGTTTTAAACATGAGTTCAGTTCCCTGAACTTCCGCAAACTCAAATCCTTGAGCCCGTGTGGTGTGACAATTTGAATAAGGTATTGCCCACAAATCTTGGACCTTGGAATACTTGATCTCCTGATGGTGG
The DNA here is from genome assembly GCF_004785775.1 of Grammomys surdaster. NCBI lineage: Eukaryota > Metazoa > Chordata > Mammalia > Rodentia > Muridae > Grammomys > Grammomys surdaster. The sequence continues at coordinate 7,046,544 of NW_021604651.1, forward strand.
CTGTTTGGGGAGGATTTAAGGTAAGGCCTTGATGGAGGAAGCATGTCACTTTGAGTTTTCAAAAAAACTCACTTCAAGTTAGTTCCCTCTGTCTCCTGCTTGTGGTTTGAGACATGAGCACTCAGCCATTTCTGCTGCCATGCCTTCGCTCCAGCATCATGGACTCCAACCCTCGGGAGACATAAAACCAATTATGTATTTTTTTTATAAAGCTGCCTTGGTCATGATGTTTTATCACAGCAATAGAAATGTAAACAAATCCATGTGCCAAGCATTTTAAGGACTGAGTTATACTTTTTTATTTTGATGCTAACCTCAAAGCTGGTTATTGGGACTGGCTAGATAGCTCCGGAGTTTGAGAACTGTACATTGCAGCCTGCCATTTCACACTGTTCCAAGGTCAGATGTGTCAAGGTAGGTAAGGAGAATATATTTAACCTTATTGATTTGCATCTCACCCTGGGGCTTTCCCTGTGACCACTCCACCCCTCCCCCCAAGAACGGTTCTGGATTAGTTATATTTCAAAGAGTGTTTTTCTCTACCAGGTTATACTCCCTATCCTAAACTACTTGCCCTGTGCAATCACTCCACCGCCTTCCACTCCTAGAGTCAGCTAAAAGCAGCTGGACACACACACACACACAGAGAGAGACAGAGACAGAGAGACAGAGAGACAGATAGATATGAGCTTGCTTCATGGCTCACAAGGGCCACAGGCCAGATGTGCTGTGTGGCCTGTGGATACCACAAGCTGAGACATGGGTATTGGACAATGCTATGTCTCTGGACAGTAATTTGTTCCTTAGTAAAATGAGACAAAATTGAATAATTTGATACTTTTAAAACTTACTACAGCCTACCTAGTTGTGGAGAGTCAATGTCTAGACAGTGTGAGCAGGACAGTGGGGAATGCATCTTTAATATGAGAGCTTTGCACGTGTCCAGGGAAGAAGACATTGGTCTGACAGGCAGAGGAGGCTCAGTCTTCTCTGGCTAGAGCAATTACAGCGTTGCGGATGAAGGGAAGATTTGGGAGAACTCAAAGGCCTGCAGCGCCGAAGTAAGAAGACCAGCAGACTAAACTCCCTGTAACACGATGCTTGCTACTATTTGCTAGAGTAGACGCTGCAATTACTCTGACTGAAAAGAAGGCCAAGATTGTACACATGAAACCTAAACACTGACATGGAGGCCAACCCTGGAAAGCACTTCACTGTAATCAGTATTAACAGTCTCAGACATGGGGGAATAACCTCTAAGAAAGAAAGTAGCCAGGGCCTCAATCAGGGGTTCCTGCCCCGGGAGCCAAAAAGTGTACAAGAAATTCCTGACTCCAAAGACCCACTCATTTGAAAGAAATCCATCTCTAAAGGTTTAACTCAAAAGAGAAGCTTAAGTCTTCAGAGGATTAAGATGGGTTGGTGAGGACTTTCCTATTAATTAATTAAATTTATCAAGTTAATATTTAAATATATAAATTAAACAGAACTTTCCTCAGTCTTTGACTCTTCTCTTCCATTCTTCTTTCCTTCTCCTCTTCCTCATTCCCATTTTTTCTCTTCTTCCTCCTCTCCCCCTCTTCCTTCTCCATGTCCTTCCAACACTTCCTTCTTCTTCTTTCTCCTCCTTTTCCTCCTATTCTTCCTCCATTTTCCCCTTCACATTTTCCCTGCCCCATCCTTTTTTTTTTCAGCCACAAAAAAGAAAGGAAGGAAAGAATAGAGAGAGGGGGAGGGAAGACAGGAGGAAAGGAAAGAAAAAA
>NW_021604651.1:7053306-7057162 GCF_004785775.1 Grammomys surdaster
GGAGGGGGAGGACAGCAGGGAGGAGGAAGGCAGGGGGAGGAGAGCAGAGAGGAGAAAGGCATGGGGAGGACAGCAGGGAGGAGGCAGGCGGGGGAGGACAGCAGGGAGGAGGAAGGCAGGGGGAGGACAGCAGGGAGGAGAAAGGCAGGGGAGAGCAGGGAGGAGGAAGGCAGGGGGAGGAGAGCAGGGGAAGGAAGGCAGGGGAATGGCAGGAAGGAGGAGGCAGGCAGGAGGAAGAAGGCAGAGGGAGGACAGCAGAGAGGAGGAAAGCAGGAGCAAGGAGGAGTCAAGGAGGAGGAAGGGGAAGGGAGGAGGTAGGGAGGCCTCCTGTCTTAGAACCTTCAGTGGCTCTTTTTCCCCTGCTTTTCAACAAAGGGGATGGGGGGAGGGCAAATCCTCATTTTCATTTTGTATCATGACCTCCAGAGTGTTGTGGCTAGCCTAGGCCTTTACTCAACTTTTTCTTCCCTGGAATCCTCTCCCTTGGCCATTTGTTCATTGAAGCTACTCCTAAGTGTGTAACTGAAAAAAAAAATTCTATTCTTATTCTTCAAACTCCATTCACAAGGTTCATCTTCTGACACTTTTGTCCTTAGTCCTTCCAGGGTCCTCTTCCATACCTAGCCCCAGCAGCAGGCAGTGAAGCAGCTTAGCACAAGCATCTGGCACCCATCCCGTTCTGCTTAGCAGGTGTCAGTGAAGCTTCCGGGAGGCAGGCCAGCTGGGTTTCCCTTTGTCTTCAGTTCATCATCCCCCCCCCCCCACATACCTGACCTCCATTGAGTCAGTCAACAACAGGGCCTGTGAGTAAGGCTGGCTCCTCTGAGCATGTGTTGTCTTCTGGTGGTTGTCTTTCTTCAGGTGTCAGTGAGAACTGATTCATCTCTCACTGACTCCAGGCAGACATTCAGAACTCCAGGCCACCAGTCAGCCCCGGGACCAGAGGCTGCCCACATACTCAGGACTTGCCTTTATGTAACTAGCACTTCCGTGTTGCTAGGTGTCTAATTTCCCAGTGGTCAGCTGTCAACTTTCTTAAGTGCATCATACAAGATGGGGAGGGAGCTGATGGGAGCCAGTAAGCCACTTGCTTCATCATATTGTCAGACCTGTAACACAGAAAGGCCAGTAGCTGTTAGTGTCTCATAACTAGCAAAGTGACATACTGGGGTCCTGGGATTAAACCTTTGATTCAAAACTTTAAAATGTACAACTTCAAGCCAGTGACTTTCCTGTCTCCTAGGACTATAGTCCACTGTAAGAAATAGGGATAGTACCTATTTCTCCAAGGGCTGTCTTCTATTGATATGCAAATTTATACATAGGGGCTGGGCAGCTGGCTGGGTCGGTAAAGTGCTTGCCATGAGGACCTAAATTCAGATTCCACAGGTCCACAAAGAAACTTGGGTGAGGTTGGGAGAGTTGACAGTTTCAGTGCTGGTAGAGACAGGTGGATTCTGGGAGGTTCCTAGCTAGCTAACATAGCCAAAAGGGCAAACCCAGGCTCGGTGAGAAATCCTATCTTAAAGGAGAGATATAGAGAAAAGCCTTTGATAGCGTGCACTGGAATCCACACCCAAACACATGGGTGAGTGCACACATGTGCACACAGATACACCTCACACAAGAAAAGGACAGGAGGAGACAACTGTGTATGTAAGTGATGTGCTAATGTTACTTTTCCCTTGTTTGCTACACTTTACTGCTTTTCCTCTGGTTTTTATGAATTGTTAATTACATGTGGTTATTGTATGTAATACATAGCTCAGATATTACAATTTACATTTCACAGTTATTTATGCAACAAAGTGGTAATGGAAATGCACCCATAATTCCCTTCTCTTTCCCAGTGTCTAATCTTTAATGCGACAATCTAGCTACACACAATTTTGCTTTCTGCATTAATTCCCCACTTGAGAATGAAATTGTAATTTCCCTTACATACATAGCATCATGAGACTTTATGGGTTAATGTTCTATGATGTATCTTGTTCCTTACAATAAATCCCAATTCATTAAAACTGAAGAAGACATCTTTATTTTTCTTTCCCCTTTTGAATAATTTTCTTAGAAACGTACCCCAGTATATCAGCATTCTCAAGGCTGTGAACAGTATTGCCATACTTGACGTGTGAGTCCCAGTTGCTTTTGTAGAGAATTTAATCAATTTCCACTGCTCAAGCATGTGACTAATTTCACTTTGCCCGACTCCATACCAGAAATCATTTTAAGTTTTTAATTTAATTTTACTCATGAATTGATGCCTTGACTTCGTTTAACTTGCATTAACTGTTCTCACTGTTGGCAAAGTCAAATACAAAACAATTAATACTGCAAGGTTAGTGACCCGTGAGGAAATCGTGTTCTCTTTCCCACGCATCTGATCTTTCCAATGCTTTCATAGATATGAGGTTTTCGTAGATATTAATCCCCGGTCTTAATTCTTTTTTATTTCTTTTCCTTCTTTTCTTTCTCTCTCTTTTGAAATTTCTTATAAAATTAATGTTGGTTATGAAGATAACCATTTGGATGAAAATAGTTTTAAATTAATAAAAGCATTTACTACACATTAACACTTGGGATTTAATATTCTTTGTTCTTTCTCTTCTAAAATAGACGCATTAAGGAGTATTTTCAGGGACTGGAGCCATTTTTAGATGGTTCAGTGGTTAAGACCATTTGCTTGGGGGTGCTCACATGTAGGGCAGCTCCCAAGTTCCTGTAATTCCAGGTCTAGGATGCCCTCTTTTTGCATTTATGAGCATGCACCCACAGAGACACACACATAAATAAAAATAAAACAAGAAAAGGGGGTTTTATCCTATTGCAAAAATGATGCATATTATACAATATTCCACCATGTAGTTCACTAGTGTCAGTTCGTGGACACTGGGGTAGGTCTGGCTTTAACACTACTTACATCTGAGTTATCTCCTTGCTGTGTATAGAGGACAGTATTGGAGATGGGATTGTGTGTCAGAGGAAACAAAGATACAAGATTCTGGGTATGTATTATCAACTAGTTTCCCAGAAGGATAAAGCTCACACCACAGCACCATCCAAATTTGTCTGACTGTCACGGGATCCTGTGAGTCCTGAGTACTGTGGCTTTGTTTGGGTTTTTTTTTTTTTTAATCATGACAATTGATAAATTTAAAATGGCGCCCTGCTGTTTGGCTTTGTATGTCTTGGATTGCTCATGAGGCTGAAAAGACTTTCATCATCTCTGTGTTTTTTTTTTTTAAGGTGTCTTTTTTCTTTAGATCATTTTTCTTTGGTGACTCTGATTTTTTTTTAAGAATTAAGAACATTAAACCTATGTCATTTGTTACAACAGTAGGTTGTCTCTTAGAAGACATCACGTTTGCATAAGATATTTTTTTATTTTTTCAGACATGCATTCTTTCTACTACTTTTGGGTTGCAAAATCTTCTCTCGAGTACACACCAAAAATTGTTTGTGTATATTTCATCCAAATGGTTATTTTCATAACCAACATTAATTTTATAAGAAATTTCAAAAGAAAGAGGAGAAGAAATAAAACAAAATTAAGACTGATGATTTGCCTATATTTTCTTCTAGTTTTGTTATGACTTCAATGTTTAATAGTTAATCCTTTTATTCAGTGTATGTTTTGCAGTCAAGTAAAAAATTCAAATTATTCCACTTTTTCAAGTAACATATATATTCCTTTTAAAGATGCTTTATGTGATTTTATTGATTTGTGTGTGTACATGTATGTATGTGCATGGATGTGTAAATGTGTGTGTTTGTGTGTGTATATATGTGTGTGTATGTGTGTTTGTGTGTGTGTGTTTGTGTGTGTGGATGTATATGTGTTTGTGTGTGTTTGTAT
>NW_021604651.1:7057172-7066617 GCF_004785775.1 Grammomys surdaster
TGTGTGTGTGTGTGTGTGCATGGATGTGTTTGTGTATGTGTGTTTGTATGTGTGGATGTTATGTATTTGTGTGTATGTGTTTGTGTGTGTTTGTGTCTGTGTGTGCATGAGCACCGGTACTAGCAGAGGCCAGAAGGATGGAATCCTTTGGAAGTAGTTGTGAGTGCCCTGTGGGTGCCTGGAATTGAACTTTGACCTTCTGCAAGAGCAGCATGTGCTCTTCAGCACTGAGCCATCTCTGTGGCCTGAGCACATCAGTGTTTATGATATCACTATTTCCTTCTGCCTCTGATTTGACATATTCATTTCAGTGCACTCAAACCCCCACATAGGCCAGTGTCTCTTTCTGAGCTGATTGTCATGTCTTCTTCCTATTGAGCCAGAACTAAGAATTCAGTCTTCCACCTTCTGAGACAAACACCCTCCATCCCTATTCATGAAATTTTTTCATTGGTGGGTCTTACTGCTTGCTGTGGGTAGCTTTCAAAACTCCATTCATCCAAATTCAAAATATTTTCTTAGAGTTGCGTCTTTTGCCTCAATCTCCCTCAGATACTCTCTGGACCTTGCTGTATCTGTGCATGCATGATGTCTCCCACTGGGGTCCTCTTAGTGTCTAATGATAAACCATCATGCTTTGCTTTATATGAGACTCACAGGTTTTGTTTGTCTGTTTATTTTTTTAACTAAAACAATTCCTGGGTACCAAATGTATCTGCCACTATAATAAATAAGGTTGAGGACGTTTTCTCATCTATTTGCTAAATTTTAAAAACCCACTTTAAAAAGGACAGTCTCTTGATACACCCAATGATTTAATTTGGCTCTTGACTAGCCCCTTAAAGCCCTGTGTGCTTAAGGTTTGAAACTACTGAGGGCATCAGAACCTTTGAGATCTGTGACCTTGTGAGAGGTCCCTAATCACTGGGCACATGTCCTCACAGGGGAATGTGGCACCCTAGTCCCTTCCTCTTCCTCTTTTCCTTCCCACCATGAGATGGACAATTTTGCTTAAATTCATGCTCCACCATAATGGGCTACCTGGCCATAGGCCAGCAATGTGTAGCCCAAGGTGAGAATGGTACTGAAGGCATTCTCATATCAAAAGAGCCTTGGTGCTAACTTTTGAAGACCATCAAGAAGCCAAGTCAGTGATTAGAATACAAAGTCTCTTTTTATTACTATAATGTAAGAGGATTTGGACAAACTGGAAGTGAAGTCCAGTGCTGTGACTGTCTATGTACATGGGGCTACTCAGCTAATGCTGTTACCACCTCTTCTACCCTTGGTCATAGGGGAATGTGAGAGCTGCCACACAAGATTGTTTTCATATGTAAAACTAAGCACAAAGCTTGGCATGAAGAATTCATTAGCAAGAGCTGTTTCTGGGCACAGTGCCCAGGAGATGGTGCCAAGGGGTACGCACGGAAGAACAGGAGCAGTGTGGAATGCAAACTCAAGATGGGTTTCAATTTGGCATAAGTGACATGCCTCCCCATACTGTGCCTTATCTTGAAGACTCTTTCATGTAAGGCCTTTTAAGCATGAGACAGCAAAGGATGTGGAGTTTGACCCTGACTCTTGCATTAATTAACTGTGTGGTCTATGAACAAGTTGCCTGTTCTCTCTACAATCTTTATCTCTAAAAGACCTTGATGTAGTTTATACTCTGCACAGCTCAGGGCATTTGTTGGGCATCAGACACAATACAGTTAGGAAAAGCATTTTTAAACTCTAAGCCTGAAATGAGATTATAATTGTTATAATTATTATAAATTGCCCCAACTTTCTCACAGGAAGATGTATGATGTGCCTCTCCTGGATCATTTGTATTCACATTGCCCTTAATGTGAGTCCTATCAGAGCCCAAGTTGTGAACCCTGTTCAGGACTCTGTTCGTGCTGTTCACAGAGTGACCCTGCCTTTTGTGAGGGGTAGAAGGTCTGAGTAGATATCAATAGAGAGACGAGTGTTTGTGCTGAATCTTAAAGGATGAGAAAAACATTAGCCAGGGAGACAACATAACCAGAAGGCCTCTGTGCAGAACAACCCAGGTGAGGACACGGCGGGGATGGTGCTCTGGGGGGAGGAAGAGGGGAGGTGAGTGGTCCTCCCGGTCTAGAGATGGGTTTGTGCTCCACCAAGGAGCATGTGTTTAGTGACAAGATAATGCCTGAAGATGGATGGTCTTGACACTAGGGACAAATACACACTTAACTCTATGGCTAAAGAAACATATATGAGAATGTCTTTATAGCTATAATTAAAGCATTCTGAAAGAAAATCAGTTTTCATAAACATGAAAAATAATCCACAAAAGTAGAAAGAGAGACTCATCCAATATCTGAATTCCTAAAGAAGACTCTTTTAACATCCAGCCCTCTGGGGATTCAGATACAGGTCACGGATGCATACATACACACACACACACACACACACACACACACACACACACACAATCCTTGGCTTGTTTCTGATTGTTGTGTTGGAAATATTCTACAAGAAATGAACATAAATAATTCGTGAATCCTTCTTTTTACCACTGAAAGTTTGAGTAACTATAGCCTATTAACAGAATCCATGGCTGAACTTCCCAGATTGCTGAAATATCATGTTCATCCCCCACAAACCAATTGCACCTCAATCTCCCTACTTAACATCATGCCCCAGAAACACCCATGGCTTCTGGGCCTGTGTCCCCAGATCTCATTCCCATCCCTCCCAAAGCAGCTGAACCAACATTTCTCAAGGCAACCAAATGGTGGACACATCACTGGCATGCCTCAAGTCCATGCTTGGGTTTCAGTGATCCTCCCCTGACAGTTCCTTCAGAATTCTACAGGGGCCTTCATTCACATGGTGGCCTGAAAGGATGCCGGGTGACAAGCCCACCTCCTGTCCAAGAGAACATCTGGAAGAAGGGGACAAAGGGCATTCTTGACCCTCCTCTATGATCCAGACCACCAAGGGATTGGAGAGGTATTCAATCTGGCTTGAGGTGGTAGTTTCCTTGGTGAGAAAAGGGTCCACCTCCCAAAAACGATCTATGCTTATTCACAAAGTCTCACACAAGAGTAGTAATTTTCATCCTTGTTATAGAGTTTTAGTAATAAGTAGTGAATGAGGTGCTTTGAAGGGTACTAAATGCTACAAATATAGTGACACCTACCTCCTCTCTCCCCCCAAAATGAGATATTTATAAAAACATAACTTAGAAGCTTTATAGGAGTGTCCCCAGCTAGACAGAGGAACTTAAGTAGATGATGAGCAGGAGAGGTGGTAGGTGGTAGGTAGGTAGATATAGGTATAAATAGGTGATAGATAATAGGATAGAAGGTAGATGAGAGAGAGATGAGAGAGATTGATGACAGGGATAGAAATTGATGGATAGATACAGATAGATGGGAAATCAAGAGATAAATGATAGGTATGTAGGTAGGTAGACGATAAATAATAGACAGATGATATAGGTGGTGGGGATAGATGACAAGGTGATAGATACATAGGTAATAGATAGATAGATGATAGGAAAGTAGATAGATCTGATAGATGTTAGATAGATATGACAGATATAATAGATAACAGATAAATAGATATGATAGATATAATAGATATATGGATGATAGATAGATAGACAGACAGATAGATAGATAGACAGATAGATATATTGATTTGGTTTATACATGAGTATACCTGTGTTTATAGTATATGTTTATTCAGATTCATAGTTACACATAAACCCTAACTGAGGTAGTGTAATTCACTCTTTTAGTCCCCCCCCCCAGTGCCTGCCCTTACCCCTTCAAAGCACCTCACTCTTCCCTGCCTGTCTTGCACCCTCTGTTGTTGATTCCCTGCTCTCTGGGTGGCATTTCCTTGCAGGGACAGAAGTAAGATGGACGAAGCCTCCTGACTCAGAACTTGAGATAAACAACAACAGAGAGGCCTGAGGGACTTTATCCAAACAGATGACCCTTTGGGGCTCTGAGGCAGGCCATTTGGTGGCTGGCATATGCAACATCCATTCCAAATACTTAGAGTGACCTAATTGGTGAGAGGGTGATGTGGAAGGATCAATTGTACCTGCATCAATTGCAAAACAAAATGCTGGTCAAAATTCCTTAGTTTGCTTGTTGTTGTTGGGTGGTTTTTTTTTTCAGGCAATCCATTGGCTCAAGACAGAAGAAGCCCAAATTCAATCTGAGATGACATAAGTTCTAGTGTGTGGATGGAATAGAGTGTGTACAACAAGAAAACCTCTACTGTCTAATTACTAAACTCGGTAATTACTATATTCCTAAGTCGGTATTAGGTAGTAGGTACCAGAAATATTAAAATGCACACACAAACGCACACGAATACATGCACACACGAGCACACACACACATACAGGCATTCACATTGCAATGTCCAAATGCTGTTTTCTGTATTGTTGGATATTTTTCTGCATTTGCTGAGTTCCCTTGTCATCTCCTTTGTCAAGTTCTGATTCAGGCCCCACCCACTGGCTCCATTCACAAAAGGCCGTCCAACATCTTCAGCTTGTTTTAACAAATTCTCTGGGGCTGGGAATGCAGTGGAGTTGGTAATGTGCTTCCTGAAAAATTCAAGACTTCAAGGTCCTGGGTTCCATCCCCAGCAACACATCCACCAGGAGTGGTAGGGCAGTAGCATTCAGAGATGGAGGCAGGAGGATGAGAATGTATGGTCGTCAGCTCCATAGGAAGTTTGCAGACTACTAGGCTACTTGAGACTCTGCCTCGAGATCAGTAGTTATATAAACCAAACCCTTGGAAGGGATTATTGAGTGGCAGGGAAAGAGCATTAGCTGCAATACTTGCCAGTGAAATAAGGGACAGGAAGTGGAGACCTGGATCCAGGTCTTCCACCTCCAAGTCCAGTCTGTACCATTGGCAAGCAGAAACCAAAACTGGCCACTAGCTCTAACTGAATGACAATGGGAACTAAAGAGTCTTGAAATAAACTCAGAGACATGATGGGTTTGGAGTTTTGTTTTTGTTTTTGTTTTCTTAGCCTGAGTCCCCACCTGATCCTGGAGAACTATCCCTGTGTTGGGGACTTGTTGGGAAAGAAGGCTGGTCCTGGCTCCCACATGACCATCGCAGCCATTTGTTTTCTTAACCTCATGTGAACATTACAAATGTGGGATGGAGCAGAGGCCACCTCCTTCACTAGCGATTTCTTGAGTCAACATGGCCCCTCTACCTTGACCTTCAAAGGAAGCACTTCAAAGGAGAAAGGCAAGGTCCTCCTCAGATGGTAGAAACTCTGGGGTGATTCTTGCTTTGAACTCAGAAGGCTGGGGTGTCAATACCAACTGATTTGCCTGGCTGTGTGGGAGCATCTAGGTAGGTGGGTCTCTCAGTGACTCTAAGTATAACGTGCTGCTGATGTGCTTCCTCCAAAAATACCCGTAAGTGAAAGTGAACGTGAATAGCACTGGAGAGGAACGTTCCCCACAGACAGGCTTCAAGTCATTGAACCAGTGCTTTAGAGAGAGCGACCATGCTTCTTCAAGACTCAGACAGACTAAGCCTTGGTACTTAAAACTATTCTGAGTTTGAGAATACACAAAGCTCCATACTTCTAACCTTAAGAGAGCAACTCCACCCACCCACTGCCATGCCCCTGACTCCCTGGATCAACAAAAATATATTTTGTGTCTATTTCCTGGAGGTTACTGGATTCCTCCATTCTGTGTACTCAGATGGGTATAATGATGTTCTTTTAAAAGATTGGTAGGAAAGAGATTAGGGGGATAATAGGCAAGTTTCCTTTTCTTCAGTAATAGTTTTCCTGAGCCATGGGGCTTTTCATTATTAACACTCAGACATTCCTAAGCCAACTGGGACAGGTGTTACCTGGTCAGAGAAGTTTTCTGGAAAAGCAGTGTTGACTCGCTGGCTCAGGGTTGGGCTTCCCCATGGATGTTGGCAGGGATAGGGTAGGGATGGCTTTTCCCTACATATATGTCTGTGCACCACATGTGTGCCTAGTGCTCATGGAGGCCAGAAGAGGGCATCAGATCCCCTAAACATGGAGTTACAGACAGTTGTGATTCTCCATGCAAGTGCTGAAAATTGAACCCAGGTACTCAAGAAGAGCAATCGCCAGAGCTCTTAACTACTGAGTCATCCTTAAGGAATAGCATTGGGAGTGAGGGTGGACACTGGAGAGAGTGAGGGTGGACACTTGAGAGCTCTCTATGGAGAGATGAAGTGGTGGGAAAGAGCAATCCAGGGTGAAGCAGAGCCGAGTTGGCAGAAAAGAACAGAGTGCAAACCCAAGTAGGTTCAGGTGTTGGGAAATATGGCTGACAAAGTTGGTCTCAATGAACTGAGGGGGACCTTGACTTCTTCCTGAGCCTTTATTCAAGAGCAACAGGCAACACATGGACATTTGATGAGAACAGTGGAAAGATACAGGAGTGGAGCAGGGTTAGGACCAACTTCGCAATGATAACATTAATCAGGGATCAAAACTAGAGTGATACAGACAGTAACAAGGCAGGAGTAACGGGGCGAAGTAATACTTAGAGAGCAGAGCTTACCAGACTTGAGTGGTTAATTAATTACCTCTAATTAGAGGCTCTTGGTGATGGATGGAGAAGAGGAAATGATGTGACTTATCGCCTTCATGTCGCAGAAGATATTCAGAAAGAGAGGCCATGAGAAAGAAGCAAGAACAGCAAAGAAATGACAGGTGGTAAAGTTCAGGTAAGAAAGAGAAGAAGCAAAGGGATTCTGAGAAAGGGAAGTCATGGGGCAGATATCAAAATTGGATGGGCACACCACAGACTCACCACAGAGAGGTAAGCCTAGGAGGCCATGACAGGAAAGGACATGGTGTTTTACATTCAGTGTGCTTGTGGCTGGAGGTTACACAAGGGTGCTGATAGAGAAAGCTCGTAAGAGTTTGCGTGTGGGTGATCAGAGTGTAACTAACAGCAGGGATTTGAGATAGAAGCAAGGACTGATCTTCTGAACTGACAACTATCTTTCAGGTCAAACAAGTAAGATGTGCAGCTCCCTTGAGAGCTTATGGTCCAGAGGAGGGGGAACTAGAAACTGTTAGACAGTGAACTTAGCAGGGCTGGGATTCACAGGTGCTCTGAGGGCTTTGGGAAAGGATTCTGGGGGAAATGCTCCAGACCTGGTCTGCTGGGCTGTGAGGCAGAATGGCTGGAACGTACTATTTCAGGGAATGGAGACCCCAGGTTCAAAGGCCTGAGAAGAGAGGAGAAAAGTGCGGTGTTTTCATGATTTTGGTCAGGCTGGATCTTAGAGACAGGAAACATAAAGGTATGGTTCTGGGTCTGATCAAGATGGGCCTTGCCAATCACTCCACCAACATGCCATTTATGAAGAAAGGGAGAGGTCAGACAGTTGGAGGGGATACCTGACTGGGAGACGTCACAAATGGCACTGAGCAAGAAGAGACAACAAAAAGAGGAAAAGAGTTGGGTGTACCCAGGCAATTGGTCAGAACATTAAGAGCCAGCCCCATCCTGTCCACGGCAATGAAGCAGCAACAGCCATGGTCACAAGAGGGTATTGGGAGTGATGGCAGCTGGGTCTGCCTGGCTCTTGCTCTACCTGAGACATGAGAGGTGAGCCATTGTCTGAAGCTCAAGCTGAGGCTTACTGGGCAAATGATTGGAGGAAGGATGAAAACAAAAAAGGTGAACTAGCAGCTCAGGGGATTGTAACAGCATCAACCAGGACACACAAGGTTGCTGCAAGGTAACCAGGCCCAGTATTTCCATCCTTTTCCTTAAATGCATAATAATGTGACTACTAAATCTCTTGAAACCTCCCTCCCCAGCCTAGCCTCTCTTGCACTTCTCCTTCATACTTCATCTCCCAGACACTACTTAAATAAAATGAATGCCAATTGTTCAGGACTCTACAGGAGTCCTGATTCACAGACTGAGCCACACAATTGTGCAAGCAGCCCAGGAACCGTGCTCACACCTTCTGAGTCTGATCTATGACCCTTGAAGATGACTCCAACTCTCTCTAGATCACTCAGGAAATCTAAGTGGGTACCCAGAGAACCAGCTTTTCAAACTGAATGACATCCCAGCCCTCACCTTGGGATCTCAAACATTCTCTTAAGCAACTCAGGGCCTGGGAATGTAGCCTGGCCTTCATGGGCACCAGGCATGCAGGTGGTAAGCAGACACACACACACACACACATACATACACACACACACACACACACACATATATATATATATATATATTCAATATATATATATATTGAAAAGGGATATTGCAGGCACTTCCTCAGATAACACTTTCATCGTTGTTTTATATATATGTATATATGTATACACACACACACACACACACACATTGAAAAGGGATATTGCAGGCACTTTCTCAGATATCACTTCATCATTGTCTTCTTTCTTTCTTTCTTTCTTTCTTTCTTTCTTTCTTTCTTTCTTCTTTCATCATCTTCTCCTTCCCTCCAAAACTAATTATAATTATTCTCCATTATTCAACAACTAATTAGAAATGAACACTTTAACTTCTAACATCTTGAAGATTTGTATAAATATCAATGCATGTTATTACACACATTTTGGAAAATATAAAAATGTATGAAGGAAAAAGAATGACAGTTTTTCCAAATGCCACAATCAAGACAATGCCCTGTAAAGCCATATCATCCCCTGCCTCTTTGCTTATGTGCATCTGCAGGTGTATGCATGCACTTGTGTTTTAATAAAAATTTATTATGTGCATTTTGAATTTTTCTTTACAGTGTGTGTGTGTGTGTGTGTGTGTGTGTGTGAGAGAGAGAGAGAGAGAGAGAGAGAGAGAGAGAGAGAGAGAGAGAATTTGTGTACAAGGGTGCCAGAGACCCTCAAAGACCAGAAGAAGATATCAGATCCCCTGGAACTGGAGTTACAGGTAGTTGTGAGTTGCTTGACACGGGTGCTGAGAGCTGAGCTCAGGTTCTCAGCAAGACCAGCATGTGCTTGACCACAAACCTATCTCTCCAGTCCTGGGTCTTTCTTTTCTTTCTTTCACTCTGTTTTTTCCTTTTTTTTTTTTTTAGCTTAAAAATATAATGTGAGCACCATGACTAAAAAAGTCAGTAGTCATTCTTAGTCATATTGACTACATGATACATGTGTTAGTTCATGTAACTCTAACAGAATAGAATAGAGTTCCCATAAGAGGGAAGACTGTTTCTATTATTGTGTCCTAGATGGTACTCTTGTTTGAACAGTGTCTCCTAAAGGTTGATGTGGTAAAGAGGTGGTAACTAAGGCTTTGTTAGTAGTACTGTAGGGAGGTGGTTGTGAAACCCTAAGGAAGTGGGGCCCAACTGAAGGGGTTGGGTCACTGGAGTATACCCTTGAACGAATTCTCTCTCTCTCTCTCTCTCTCTCTCTCTCTCTCTCTCTC
>NW_021604651.1:7066717-7075281 GCF_004785775.1 Grammomys surdaster
CTCTCTCTCTCCCCTTCTCTCTCTTCTCCTCCCTCCCTCCCTCCCTCCCTCCCCCCCTCTCCCCCCCCCTCTCTCCCTGAGGTGATTAGCTTTACTCTACCATGTTCTCCCACTATGACACACTGTGCTACCACAGGCTGGAACTTTGAAAGCATGAACCCAAGTCAACCTTTTCCTTTATTAACTTTGTTACCTCAGGTATTATGTCAGAGTGACAGAAAGCTGACTGACATAACATAAATAAAGACACTCAGGCTAAGTCAGGACTGATAAGATCTTTGTTCCTGGCTTTAATCTTTATGTTTTTGATTGCCACTCCCATCTGACTTTCTTCTCCTTAGTTGCAAAAATTCACACTTTCTCATTGGCTATAAGAACTTTTACATACCAAGTATCTAAACATATTGGCTATCAAATAAAAAAACATTTTCACTCTTATGATCCTTTGTATTTCTATGACATTAAAAAAGAATAAAAATACTCAGAAATAAATTGAGCCAAGAAAGTAAAAATCTGTACACTAAAACTATAAAATATAGATGAAAGAATTTAAACAAGAAAACATTCAAGGGAACCATAGCTATGAATGACAAGAGTAAATGTTGTTGAAATGTTCCTATTACCCAAAACAGCTTGTGGAGTCAGTAAATTCCAATCAAATTTATATGGCACTTGTCATAGAAATTATTAGAGAATTCTAAAGTTTACATGGAGCTATTAGGTCCCTGAATAACCAAAGCAGTATGGAAGAAGAATGCATTAGAGGCACTGTGCTCTCTGATTTTAAATTCATTACAAACTGTGATAATCAAAACAGCAAGACACTTTTGAGAAGTAAAGATACACAGATAACAGAACAGAACTGACAGTCTAGGGAAAAAAATTGCATGGATATACAGTTAACTAGTCCCTGGCAAGGTGAATAGTCTCCTTAATATGCAGTATTGAGGAAAGTTGAGATCTACACATAAAATAAATTAGATTTTTGGCTTACACTATGTACAAAAATTAACTTGAAATGAGTTATATTTAAGTATAAAGCCTGAAGCCTAAAGACCCAGTTAGCAGACATGAGGCCTGAGTTTGATCCTAGAACCCACATAGAACAGTTGGGAATTGTAGCATGTGCTTATTTACAACTCCAGAGCTGGGAAGGTAGAAACAAGCAGATTCCTGGGACTTAGTGGCCAGCCAGCCTGGCTTCATCTGTGAGCTCCAGGCCAATGAAGGGACATGTCTCAAAATAAGAGGTAGATGGCACCAGCAAAGCAAAATATGTGGCTGACCTCTGGAATGCATGCATGCACACACAACTCTCTGATATACAGAATGGCAAATATATGCTTTATTAGTTTTAATACCAAAAGCTCTAATAACAAGAACAAAATTAACAAGTGGCACTACATCAAACTAGAATGGGTTTCTGTGGCTAAGGAAGGAAGTAACAAAGCTCCAGAGCATGATAGCACATCCCTGTCATGCCAGCACTTGTGAACTAGAGGCAGAAGGATCATAGCTCTGAGGATAGCTGGGCAATACAAGACCTTGCTGGAAGAGAAGGAAGGAGGGAAGCGTAACTGTCCTGGTTTCATTCTGATAAAACACTCTGACCAAAAGCAATTTACAGAGGAAACAGTTTATTTTCTGTACACTTCCGGTCACAATTCATTATTGAAGGAAGTCAGAGCATGCACACAAGGTAGGAACCATGAGGGAATACTGCTCGCTGGCTTGCTCACTGGCTGGTATTTACCAGCTTTCTTATATAGCTCAAAATCATCTGTATGAGGAATGGTGTCACCCACAGTAAGCTGGAGCCTCCCACATCAGTTCAATGTCTCACAGATGTACCCACAAGTCAGTCTGAACTAGGCAGCTCCTCAAATGAGACTTCTCCTCTTAGTTGACTCCTTTGTCAAATTTAAAATCAAAGTAGCCTACAGAAAATATAAGCTATATAACTGATAGGAATTAATATCCAAAACACATATAAATCTCATATAACTTAATAGCATAAATATATGTCACAATTTTAAACGGGACAAAGAGCTGGAATAGGTATTTTTCTAAGAGGTCTACAAAGTACATGCAAAGTTCACACCATCATTGATCATCAGGAAAATGCAAACCAAAGTCACAGTGGGTCATCACTTCATACCTGTTAGGAAGAGATGAAAGGGAGGCGCAGGCCAGAGAGTCGGAAAATCAGCCTTTGTACAGTGCTAGTGGGATTGTAAATTATCATTATGGGAAATTAGAACTCCCATAAACCTAGAAACCCTACTTCTGGAAATAGATGGATAGATAGATTATACTAATTTCATATAAATGTATATGTGACTATATATATATATAAATTAAATCAGTATCTTAAAAGAATTCTTATTTGTTGTAGCACTATTTATATTATCTAAGATATGGAAATAAGTCAAATATCTGTCAATAAATAAGATGTGGTATATATACACACATATAAAAGATTGAACATTATTCAGCTACAAAGAGAAGGAAATGTCATCATTTTAACAACGCAGACAAAATCCTAGGACATCATATAAGGTGAAACAAACCAGACACAGGAAATGAAATGCATGATCTCATTTCTATTTAGAATCTAGGGGCTGGATAGATGACTCAGCAGTTAAAAGCACTTGCCGCTCCTTCAGAGGGCTCAGTTTAGCCACCAGCATCCACGTTAGGGAACTCACAGCCATCTCAGGGGTACCTGACACCCTCTTCTGAACTCTACTGGGAATTGTACTGATAGGTGCATGCTCAAGCATGCACAAGTACACAGGCATGTGCACACGCGCGTGTGGGCACACACACACACAATTTAAATCTTCTTTTAAAATCTTAGAATCTAAAAAGACTGAATTTATATAAACAAGAATATAAACATGTTGCTGAAGGTTGTGGGAAGGGGAAAATGGAGAAACGTTGTTAAACATTAGAATGAGCACCTTCTGGGGACCTAGTGTTCAGAGCTGTAACAGTAGCTAGCATACTGTACTATTTACTTGAAGCTTGATAAGATAGCATATGTTAAGTGCCCTCAAAACACACAGACACACAGTCACACACACAGTCACATACATACATATAACTACGAATTAAAGTGGATATGTTGAGTCATTGATTGAAGTGGTCATTATACATTGTACATATGTGTCATTTATACTGTACACCTTAAATGCCTTTCACTTTTATTGATCAGTTATGATTCAAAAGATCTGGGAAGGTAAAAACATGAAATTATAGAACTTTAAGATGGAATAGAAAAGTTTAAGACTAAACTTTTCCGAATTGTTGCTTAAATAAAGTTACCTTTTCTTACTAAAGATTTGTGCATAAAGCACTCATAACCACATCATTCATTAAGGTTTAGAAAGGTAGAAGTGGCCAAAAATGTGTAACAAAATGGGATTGGTTAAATATTCAAGGAAACGCATATGATCAAACACTATAAAGGCTTTAAAACTTGGGTTTAGAACAATATGGACAAATAAGGAAACTAAATCTGATATTATAAAAAAAGTAGATTATAAAATGGTGATACTGCCAAATGTTTTTCTTCTATGTTTGCCTGTGTTTGATACATTATTGGGGAAAAATGAGGCCCATGTTATTTTACAGTCAGAGGAAAAGTTACCATGTGTCTTTTATTCATTTGAAGAAGGAGTTTCCATGCAAGCCAGTAAACCTGGCTCCTGGGCAGGTTTTAAAAGTCCAATGGATTTTTGATGGTCATGGGATTCTTATTTTAAGACTTTTTATTTTTATTTATGTGTATGTGTATATGAGTGTATGCCACATGTGTGCAGTACCCACAAAGACCAGGAGAAGGTATCTGGTTCTCTGGACCAGAGTCAGGTGTTTGTGAGTCTCCCCAGTGTGGGTATTGACAGCTGAAGGTAGGACTCAGGAAGTGCAATAAGCACTCTTAATGGAATGAGCCATCTCTCTAGCCCCAGTTACGGACTTAGTGTAAGCTGGTCCTGGTCTAATGGAAGATATAAACAGCTTGCTTCATAGGTCTCAGGCCTGTTTTTCCAGATTAATTTAAATTTAGCACACTCCTCAACTTATGTATATTGAAGAAAAAAAGTACACTGGAAGAAAAAAATGCTAGAAGTACTGAGCTGCGGAAGGAGTATTGAAATAAAGCTTGCCACTAAAGCCACAGCCAAGCCCCAGTCCTCTTGGCCCTGACCCTAACCTGTTTCTGAAGCCATCCCCAGGACCATTTGCCCAATGTAGCAGACCAATGCCCACTAACACACACTAGAATTGTTTCACCAGCCCTCAGACTATATCCTAAGGCAATATTCATTAGCCAGTGCACTCCAGAGCCCAGGAAACAGCAACATTATTGTCAGGGGAACCATCCATGCACAAATCAGCCAGAAGCATTAGCCAGATGGTCAAGTCTTGTTTTGTACTGATTTGCTCTATTTTTTATCTTCACACAGACATTGATACAGTCAAAAATATAGACACAAATGTAATTTTCAATGTAAATGAATTGATATCAGCTTTTCTCCAAGCATCGCTCAACTATGGGACTCTCAGTATGAACATGGAGAGTCATCCGGGTCTCTTTGTGCTAACTAGACTGTCTTGAGAACAGTTACCTTTCAACTCATGGCTCTGCAGAAGGTTTTATGCAACAACTCTAGTTGACAATGGTTGCCAACTTTCTCTGGGAGTCACTGAGTGGTCAGTTTTCTACCTGGCTCTTATTCTCTCCTCTGAGATTGTCTCCTTTCAAACAGCCTGGGGTTCCCACAGCAGCTGGGACTGTCTTCATCTTCTTCATTTCTCCCAAATGTGGTGGTAGCTAGAACTCGGTAAACAGTACCAGGATACCATTTCTGCAACAACCAGATTCCCAACAGTTAGTACATTTCCTAAGGCAATTTTGAAACTCGAAAACTGGTGTCTTTATATTACATTTTGATAACTTGTTGATTTATAGGCGACTTTTGATTCCAATTGTTGTGTTGGGCGAAATCACCTTGCTTTGTTCTGTCTCAGAGCTGTTCTTCCCCATAGTCCTTGGCCAGATTGGAGAACAATACCCACGCTACATTTTGCTTTGTGTCTTAGCCACGACTGTGGTTTCATTATTTCTCTCCAAACTGCTCCCTCTTGCCATTTGCTCTCTGGAAATTATTTTTCTCATTGTTCATAAATCCTGAGTTTGTTTACTCTAGAATGTTCTGCTGCAAGGGACAGAGTCTGCCTGAGCTGAGCTTTCTGGGTTTTTTTTTTTCTGGGGAGTGATAAATGATTCTGGGTTCCCCGTGGGTGAGAGGGCACCCAACTTCAAATAGCTACAACATCCGATAACAAAGTTTTTCTCCGTCATTTGCAATCCAAACACTAAAAACACAGCCCTGCAGACCCCTCATCCTTCATGTTCAATTGTAAATCCTGATTAAATAGCTTGCAGGTGTCAGGATTAAAGTATATACAGTGGGAGCCGAAACAGAGGGCCAGCTGGGCTCCTCATTTGCCAGCCCTACTTTCTTCTTTGTTTTGAAACTGTTGACAGTACAACTAAAAATATTCCTTAGGGCCCAGACTGAGTTAAATAACAAGCAGGATGAGTAAGAGAACAGCTGGAGATGTTTTTCTGTGTTTAACATACCTGCCCTGTTGATTTATAGGAAGACCCCCATATAATGTACATTTTGTAATCCAAAACATTTAACCTTCTGCAGCCAAGTCTCCAATAGAGACATCGGCAACAGGAAAGATCTTGATAGGCCTTGTGTTCCCAACATTTTCCTCCCTCTGAGGAAAAGCAAAATGATGGGATGACTTGGTTTTATTATTCAGAAGGCCATGGTGGTACTTCTCAGCCTCTTCTTGTACTCCAATTTAGTCAATCAGTCGGCCAGGGAAGCCACAGAAACCAGGAAGGCCTGACCAGAGCAAGGCATCATGGGATTTATTACAGAGGAAGCCAGCTCTGCAGCAATCATCTATCCTGGCTTGGGGAAAGAATGTGGAAAAGAGCTTTAGGGGACCTGGTGAGCAGCAAAGTGGGACTTGGGCCATATCTGAGTTCCTGCATCTACCACACTGGTGGGAATTTTTTTTTTTTTGAACTGCATGAATCCTCACTGTTCTGGGGTATTTTGTTTGTTTGTTTGCTTGCTTGCTTGCTTGCTTGCTTGCTTTGAGCGTGTGTGTGTGTGTGTGTGTGTGTGTGTTTTGTATGTGCTTGTACCAAGTTAAACTAAGGTACAGAGAACCTCAAACAGCAGCAGAATTTATGAGATTTGAATGGTAAAATCAAAATCTCTGAGGCCACTGCTATTGATTTTGGATTAAAAAAGCTATTGCATTGATGGTAGTTTTATAATAGTGCCTGAGATGAGCACAGAGATCACGGACTGCCAACCCAACACAAGCTTCAGCTCAGTCCACTCATTAGGACCAATTAGGGCCTTTCTGCTCCCCTGGAAGTGGGCACAGGAGATGATCCTGGTTAATCAATGTCAGAGGCAGACCTCCAGCTGCTCCAGTCGAAAAGTATCGACACACAAAAGATGGCATCCTTCTTCCTCCTTTTAGCATTGTTGTGTCCAGATAAGAGAGAGGGTGAGATTGCAAACTTGAATTTGGCAATAAACAAGACAATTGATGCGATTTATTTCTTTACCTATAGAATAACTCAATGAACCTATTGGCATCTGAGGTGTGCTTTTAATTAATTGGATCCCTAGAGGCATCACTGATGACTGGACCCTGGTGAGGGAGACAGAAGTATGCATAGCTCAGGCAAAGCTTGGCTGGAAAGAACCACGAAGCCCAAAACTGACTAGAGGGATCAGGAAGGTTAATATCTGCAAGGTCCCTTTTGGAGTCAAGTGAGCCTAGAGTCACCATAGAAATGGGGGATGGGGTCTAATCCCCACTCACGGACAGCCTCTGGGGAACCTAAGTCCTTGACATGCACCTCAGCAGTGTTGTAAGGTAATAAAGAAATGAGAAGTCTGGGAAACTGCTAGGTAGAGTGTGGCACTTAACCAGTGCTGTGCATGCGTAACGAGTGTCTTCGTATTATTCTGCTACACCCTAGGAAATGCACACTAGAAAAACCTAGAAGTGGCCTAAGGGCCCTAAAATTCCCAACAAGCGCCTGTGCAAGCCTACTGATGCCTCAAACTGAGCAATGCTGAAGTTCTCCATTAAGTCTTTTCACAGGATCCTTTGCTTCTGAACTACATCTTGGGAAGTATCTAAGAGATGGAAACACAAAGGCCAACAGTTTATGCCAGTGCTAGCTCAAACACTCCACACTGACTCCATGAGTAATCCTATTTAAGATGAGGAATCTGCTTGTCACATAGATGAAAAGGCACACTCTTGGAACACTCACCATTACAGTTTGAGTCTGAAATGACCCCAGCCCCCGCTCATGTGTGCCCGCAACGCAGGCTCATGTTATGAGCAACTTTCTCCAGCCATGGTGCCTTTTTGAAGAGTATAGAGCCTATAGTAGGCTGGCCCAGACTGATGGAAGTAGATTCCTCCCAGACCCTGCTTACAGGCCCACACTGTAAGCAGCTGCTGCCTCACACTCCTGCTAGCAGTCAGAGTTGCTTCACCACTGTCACTCTCCCACTGTCACTATGATGGATTGAAATCTTCTGAAACCAGGAGCCAAAATAATCTTCTATATACTAGGTTTCTCCCGCCACCTACTCATTCACAGCAGTGTGAAGGCAATGTGAGACCAGGCCCACTGATGATGAAGCCAGAGCAACCTTCTCCTAATGCTAAGATGCAGGAAGAAGATACAGAGCATCAAGGTCACTCTCTGCTCAGTTCAAATAGAGCTGGAGTGTGGCTGCCAGTCTCCTGTCCCAGCTCTGGAACTACACCAAGTGCTTCACTCAAAACATCTGGACTTTTTAAAAAGGTATTCCAGGTTTGGAAAATATTTACTTAGGTATATTATTCAATTTTAATGTATAATTCAATTATTGTAGTGGCATAATAGGGAGAGCAAGATTTGGGTGCTCGTAAGTGCTTTACGACCCTGTGCTAACCACAGTTGTCTCCTCGCCCAGGGTTTCTTCCATTTCAGTCACCCACAGTCATGGGCAGTCAAAAACACTCAATAGAATATTCAAGAAATAAAGCAATGCACCTTGTTTTAAAGTGCTTGCCTTATCTCATGCCATTCTGCTCCATGTTGTCCAGATCATGAATCAGCCTACCTCTGTATAAGTCTGTTGTCTCCTGCTATTGATACAATACCACTGCCTGGGTAAAAGTTATAAAGGAAAGTGGTTCACAGTGATGGAGGGGCCATGTGGACAGGCCACATATGGAAATTGCCTTATTTCTAATAGAGTCCCAAGACAGCACAGGGTATCACGTGGTAAGAGAAAGGGAGAAGGATAGAGAGAAGAAGGGATGGATGGATAAAAGGATGGAGGAAAGAGACAGGCAGACAGACAGACAGAGAGTGAGAACCTGCAGGTGGGTACATATCTGTGTGTGTGTGTGTGTGTGTGTGTGTGTGTGTGTGTGTGTGTGTGTGT
>NW_021604651.1:7075291-7082334 GCF_004785775.1 Grammomys surdaster
TGTGTGTGTGTGTGTGTGTGTGTGTGTGTGTGTGTGTGTGTGTGTGTAGGGAGCTATCATCTTGCCCCCCTTCTTATAAAGCAACTGAGAGTCAGTCGTGGAGTCTTCTCACATCTAAACAGCACATTTCAACTCTTTTACTATCTAACAAAACAGATTAAGTCTATAATGCCTTGTGGGGCATTCAGATCATGTCTAAACCTTAGCCCTGCCCATCAGTCCCTTGAGCATCAATCTTGGTTATTATATCAATCACTTGGTTGTGCAGTGTGTGTGTGTGTGTGTGTGTGTGTGTGTGTGTGTGTGCATTGTTACAATAGTTCTATTTTGTTGTATTTTTTATTAACCTCTTACTGAATCGATTTATAAATTAAACTCTAAAAGAGTCATTTATGGATAAGAAAAACAGTGTATCTAGGTTTGGTTCTGTCCACAGTGTCAGGCATCCAAAGGGATCCTAGAGCACAGGTCTGTAATGACGGGGACCTGCTGTATCCATCTCTCTATGACTTGATTAGCCTTGCTGCAAAATGGGAATATACTACTTCTCAGAGCCTGGGGAACTGGGCCTAAAATCATCTGCAAAATACCCACATTAGAACAGAATACAAGGTCAGTCTTGCTTTGCTCTTCTGTTCTGAGCACGCCCTGTCTGATTGTACTTGTGGATTATTTCATAGAAACTCAAAAGAATAGCCTTACTGCAGTTATTGAAAACAGCCAACTCTTGTATGGGGCAATCACTACTGTCTAATGACCTCTCTGTATGTTTATCTGCCTAATTGTTTGTGGTTCTTTGAGGGCAAAGCCTGTGTCTTCTTGTTCATGATCTAGCATCATCCCTACTAGTATAATGCTAGGCCTAGTATATGGTAAATGTGTCATAACTACAGTGTATAATAACCATAAGCTGTCAACAAAAGGCATGTCAAGTAAAACTGTTAAGACTACAAGATTTGGGGCCAATGAGATGGCTTAGCAAGTGAAGGTGCGTGCTGCAAACCCTGACATCCTGAGTTCAATCTCCAGGCTCCATTCGGTGAAAGGAGAGAACTGACTCCTATAAGTTGTAAACACACACACACACACACACACACACACACAATTTTTAAAAAATTTTAAAAGAACACAGATTTGTACGCATCTCAGAGGAATAAAATTGCTAGATGTTTTGACTTAGAACATACATCATGAGAAATAAGCTGAAAGTTTCTCATACAATCCATGATCAGCTCATGAGTGCAAATTACAACACCTTCATGATCTTCAATGAAATTTCTTGGATGGAGAGAGAATATTCTAGATACAACCCAGAGCACAAAGAAAATTTCCCGAGGTTATTTTATTATTATTTCTTCTTTAAAAAACAAAGCTGAGGGGCTGGAGAGATGGATCAGTGGTTAAGAGCATTTGTAGCTTTGCAGAGGACCCAGGTTTAGTTCCCAGCACCCAATTGGCAGCTTAGAACTGTAACTTCCATTCCAAGGCCCTCGTCTGGCTCCACCACACCAGGTACATAGGACATATACACACAGTGAGGCAAAACACTCACACACAAAATAAGTAACTCTATAAAATGTTGAAAAATAAGGGCAAGAAAATATGTGAACCTGGAAAGTCATTATCCCCAGTACTGTAAAATGCATTTGGGAGCCTCCCCCTCACTGGCTAACATCATGAAGGTGGCATGGTCTTAAGGCCACAGCTGGGCTCCTAGTGACACCTGTCTCCACAGCCACACTCGTTTTCTCTTGTTGACTACACCTGTCCATGAGGACTTTGTTGCTATTGCTATTGTCCCACCTGTGTAAATGGTGGATGGATGGATGGATGGATGGATGGATGGATGGATGGATGGATGGGTGGGTGGATGGATGGATGGATGGATGGATGGATGGATGGGTGGATGGGTGGATGGGTGGATGGATGGGTAGATGGGTGGATGGATGGATGGGTGGGTGGATGGGTGGATGGGTGGATGGGTGGATGGGTGGATGGGTGGATGGGGGAGAGGGAGTTAGAAAAAAGAGATAGAGGAAAAGAGAGGGGAAGGAGAGGATCAATAATCCGGTGGAAACACTGATTGCTGTGAATCGTCTTAACAACTCCATGGTAAATATTATTATCCACACTTTACAAATGAAGAAATCACGAATGCCATATTTCATGCAACAAAGAAAGAAATTGAGCTTAGCTTCCTTCCCATCCTCCCTTCCTCTACTCATTAAACAGCCTTACCTAGCAGAACACAGTAAGTTACTAAGTACTGAAACACGGAGTCTAGTTAAACAGTCTTAGCTCACTCTGACTCCAGACATCACCATCTTCCCATTGTTCCACTGCCACACACACCCCAACATGGATGGCCATTGCACAGCCTCTGCCTACACCCTCCAGATCTGAGGCTCTGAGCAACAGCAGAGCTGTCCAGAGCACCTCCCCTTTAGGTCAAGTCCCTCTGTTCCACCTGTTGTAAATATACTAGGATGTCTGGGGAGCCTGTACACACCCAATCATGGGCCCTGGAAGCCCCAGTTAGGATGACTTCTGCCTTGCTGAGCCTACCCAAGCTTGCTGGGACTAGGAGCAGGGCAGCTTAGCCAAAGGAGAGCATGGAGGCTGAGCCACTACCAACAGCCATTACTTCACCGAGCCCTGGGGGTGTCGGGGGGAAGAAGGCCATAAACTACTTTATAGACAAGAAAATTGAGGTTCAAAGAGATGATCAGTATATGCCCAATATGGTAGCTGTTGTGTCTGGGCTGGGCCTGGGATTAAAACTCCTCTGGCTTCTAAATTCAAATCCACAACCCTCAGGAAGCACTGTTGCTAACTGATTCAAAAGCTGGAAATCACATGAATACAGGGCCATATGAAGATCTTTCCAGATTGCCTCTTGGACTCCACTGAAAAGGTAACTGCAACTGGAAAGGTAACTTCTAGAACAAATGATCCAAAAGCCTTCATCTTCCAGGTTGTGAAATTAAGATGGGACAGAAAGCAGTGGACAGAAAGCACTGGATGAACCCCAGGCTCAGAGTAGGTTCTTTGACTTATATCCAGGTATCCAGCTAATCAAAGGGCCTGACTCTCCTAAGCCCAGGAAGCACACCCACAGGCAAAATTTCATTTTCCTAGTGGGTGGGGTGTCTACATCTTTGAATCAACCATCCACACACAGCCTGTTTCCCAACACCTTCCCAACCCTCAGTGTCACTGAGAGCGGCCTGTGCTCTAGCCAGAAGCCACTAGAGTCCCCATTTTGGTGCCCTGAGCCCTCCCAGCTGAGCACATTCCCAGAATCATTTTACAGAAGAGGCCAAAGATCAAAAATTTTATGGGCGTTTGGAGAATGAGTCCTCCCCAACCCATCTGCCCTTTCATCTGCACCCCCACTGCCCAGAATAGCAAACAGCTCCCAGAGCTTGATCTGCTGTAGCAGAGCCTTCACAGCAGGAAGAAAGAGGCTGGAAATATTTCAAAAGCTTGGCCACAGCTGTGTGCAGGAGCCCATTTGAGAGCCTTCTACAGAGTCTTCTGCCTCCTTTAAAGTGCCAGCCACCAGTTTTGCTCAGTTCAAAGAGGTCCGAGTGACTGTGGCCTTCCGGGGTCCTGCCTGCCTGCCTGGGTTGATTGGAGGGAAGGCAAAACTGCATTAAGGGAGAGAAGCTTCTAGACCTCCACTACCAAGACATTTGCCTCAGATTAAATCCACAACCTGCAAAACTACTACTGTTGTCCCTTCCGCTGTGACCAGGGTGGCATCAGGAGTTATTGTCATCCCCAATGCACTCAGAGCTCCAATGCTTGGCTCTCTGGCTGCAGACACACTGGTCTCTATGGTACAAGAAGCAACTCAAGGAGCCAGGCCAGGGCTTTTCCTGGCTAGTCTCTGGATGGGTCTCCCAAGTTCTAGAATAAAGCCAGAACAGGACATTCTTCAGAGCCAGGCATGAAGGGCCCTACCTTGTGCCTAATCTAGCCCTCTTATGCCATTCTCCTGTTTATAAAGTGAAGGACCTTACACACCTGAGGTCCACACTACCTTTTCTAGATTATGCACTGGCACCCAGAACCCGAGAACTCCTTCCTCTGCCCTCATCCTTGGTCTACCTCCAGAGACCAGGGAGCATCAATGAGACATGCACCATAAAGGTACCCAAGGGCAGCACTTTGGGGTAGGGCACTTCAGCTACGATATAAGAGGACCTTCCAATGAAAGTATGGACTCAAGGGAAAATGAGAAATGAGGAGGCTGGAAGTCACAAATCTACAGAGGCCTTTCGTGAGCCATCTACTTCCAGACCAGAAGGAAAAGAAGGGCAAGCTTGGGGGCTAGGGAGATGGGTCAGTGGTTACGCACTTTCCTCCCAAGCATATGGACAGGAGTTCAGTTCCCCAGAGCCCATATCAATGCCAGGGAGACTGAGAGAACTGTCGGTTATCCTAGCCTCTAAAGACAGAAACAGGATGTGACCAGAGTAAGCCGGATGGCAGAAGGAGACATACCGATGAGCTCTGGGTTTGACCGAGAGATCTTGTCTCATTGAAGAAGGTGGAGGAGCTAATGAGGATGACCCCCACCATCAATCCTGAGTTTGCACACGCACATGCAAACGTACACATCATTAAAGGGGGTCAGGGAGAGAAATGCTGGCTATGGAGGTATACTTGGCAAGGAGAAGAAAAAGTGTTTTGTGGAACAGTTTTGGGGATGTGTTGTAGCTTTGAGACATTCAGCTGTATTGTGGGGGGATGAAGGAAATCTTTCTGCTGTCTCACAAACTCCAGAAGTGGGTCTGAATCAGGACTCAACCCAGAAGGAGCATGGAAGGACAAGGACACTTATTTAACTGTATGTCACTTAACTTCTTCCGTAAGCTAGTCGCAGTGTTGAGGACTGGGTAGACCATGGTGAGAGGTAGCAGCCTAGAGAGGAGGAGGAGGGACAATGGGTGATATGCCCTGCTAAGCAGACTCAGAAGGAGTCTGCAGGTGGGAGTGCTGGCTTTGATGACACTAACTCAACTAACAATTCTCATAGCCTAGAGCTGGCAAATAAGTGACTCAGAAAGAATTTGTTTAGTGCTACCTGGTACAAAGCCTTGAGAAAGAAATGCAGGCCCTACCTGAAGGGTTAGTGGTCTCTCTCCATTCCCACAGAGAGACTTGTGTCTGTTGGCTATTCTGATTAAAGACAATTCTGCTTCTAAAGATGCCTGCCTGCGTCTGCTTTCGTTCATTTCTGTGTCTCCTCCTTTAATCCCAATCTAAGACTGTCACTAAGACATTTATTCAAAAAAGGCATATGGGGGAGGGGTGGGCATGGAGATAGATGGCTCAGAGTACTTACTGCTCTTGCAGGGTACCCGGGTTCAATTCCCAACGCCCAAATGATATCTTCAACCTTTTCTATCTCCAGTCCTAGGGGATCTGATACCTATTCTGACCTCCACAGACTCCTGAATGGGCTCCTGAACATACATGGTGTATGTATGGTATGGGTAGTACCAGTTCAAGGTCAAGACAGAGGAATAAATAACTGTACAAGATGGACCTGTAGGAATACAGAGGGAAACCAGCTTGACTCCTGCTAGATGGCCAGGAATGGCTTCACACTCACAATTCTACTCTGACTGAATTCTTCACAATGAAGCAGAACTTCCAGAAAACACGGAAGCATGGGAAGATAGTCCTGGTAGAGGGCAGGGCATGTACGGACACTGAAGCAGGCCCTTACCATTAATGCTAAGAAAAGGCAAGTTATCCCACACAATCTCTACTTGGATGTCTAAGGATATTAGGAGCAAGCTACAAGGTCAGAGTGGTCCCAGATGCTGGCAGACCTTATCTACCAGGCTAAGGATGCTGACAGTTCCAGAGAAGTTGGGAACAGTCGAAGTAAGGATGCTGCCAGTCTCTTGGGAGATAGTAAGAGAAACTGAAAACAGGGAAACCAAAAGAGGGCTATTTGCATAATTTAAGCAAGAAGATCTAAGTGGTGGGGGGAGAGGTTTTGAGTGTTAAAAATGTAGACTGTGGCTTAGTGAATTTGTGCTCTATTCTGTGTTCAGAAGCTCTCATTTCTACCCAGCTCCTTCCTCCTGGCCACCATGTAACATCAAAGGTCCTTGGCTGCAAGTCACAGTCATAGATTTGTCAGATGACACTGCTGCAGCTCAGAGACTAGGAAAGACTGGTCAGCCACTTTGAATACCAGCTGCCCCAAAGTTCCAGGCAGTAGCCTCTGCTGGGGAGCTCCAAAGACCATGAACGAATCTCCTCCTAGGATCCGCCAAGATTTTTGTTACTCTATTCTTGATTCAGACTTCAGGGCAAGTGATGTAAGTCGGTCATTTCTCTGTCCCTCCTGCAAAGGACAGGTCGTTCTGATCCACAGCTGCATGATACTTTTCAGTCTGAAAGCAGAACTCTCCTAGCTACAGTCCTAGACACCCTGCAGGACTGACTCAGCAAACATTCCCAGAGACTAAAGAGCATCCAGCACACCGAATGTGCACCTAGTACAGCTTCTGACTGGAGTGCTCATAAGCAAAATGTCTAGTGTCCAACCTCCCCTTCACCTGACTACATGCGCAAGCCACTGACATCTCTGCCTTCCTGGGATGTCAAGGAAAGTTTCAGAATTATGAGCACAACCCGGGAAGTCCAGGGAAAGGGAAGTTGTCAATCCGCCTCCAGCTCCTACTCTGCTCACCTGATGGCCTCACATCAATTTTTCAGCTACCCCAGTGTACTCTCTGTGGAACTTTTTAAAGCTGATTATCATTTCCTGTTAGACGGGATGTTTGGAGTTTGGAGGAGTGAGTTGAGTTTTTTTTCCCCTTCAATACTGTTTCTATTTAGAATGTGAGTTCATATCTTATGGAAGGTATCTCTCATCATGTTTTCACTCCTGCCTCCAGCACCATGTTTCCAGCCTTCCTGTTGTGGGCCCTACAAATACCAGGTTCCTGGAGAGTTGCTGGGGAGGGGAGGGGAGGGGAGGGGAGGGGAGAGGAGAGGAGAGGAGGGGAGGGGAG
>NW_021604651.1:7082434-7082930 GCF_004785775.1 Grammomys surdaster
GGGGAGGGGAGGGGAGGGGAGGGGAGGGGAGAGGAGGGGAGAGGAAGGGAGAGGAAGGGAGAGGAGGGGAGAGGAGGGGAGAGGAGGGGAGAGGAGGGGAGAGGAGGGGAGAGGAGGGGAGAGGAGGGGAGAGGAGGGGAGAGGAGGGGAGAAGCTGGGACCAGTTAACTTTTAGTGGATTTCAGGAGTCCTTTCCCACCCAGGACATTCTGATGTAGGGTGCCTGGCTAAATGTAAAACCTGTGTCAAACTGGAATCTGTTCCTGGTTTCAGGATGTGAGCTCCAAGTGGTGTATGGAAGTTGCTGAGCTCCAAGGGTGAGCTGGACATTAGATTTGAGTATGTTTATTATGGGGGAGGGGTGAGGAGGGAAGGAAGGAGAAGGGGAGAAAAGGAAAAAGAAATGAAGGAGAAGGAGGGGGGAAAGAAAAGGAAATGAAGGAGAAGGAGGGGAAGGAAAAGGAAGTGAAGGGGAAGGAGGGGGAAGGAAAAGGAA
>NW_021604651.1:7082940-7084370 GCF_004785775.1 Grammomys surdaster
AAAGGAAGTGAAGGGGAAGGAGGGGGAAGGAAAAGGAAGTGAAGGGAAGTTAAGGAGAAGGAGGGGGAAGAGAGGGAGGGAGGGGAAGGAAAAGAGGGAAGGACCAAAAGGGAAAGCATTTATCCCGTTTGGTACTAAATTGCCACTTTTCTAATCAAACTGGCCCCACTGTTTACAGCTCAGAATCAATATTAACTCATCATAAAATTGAAAGTTTATGGCCCCTAAAAGAAACATTGAAAAACTATGTACATTCTATAACTTCTCAAATATGCTGGCTAGATTTTTTCCATATGGGTAACAGAAATGGTTTACAGAGGTGAGTTACAGCCTCCTCCTGAACAGCCCTAGGGAGCTTTCCCTAGGGACAGGAGGGGGAGGAGGGGAGGGGAGGGGAGGGGAGAGGAGGGGAGGGGAAGAAAGGGGAGACTGGAGGTTAGATGGAGAACTCTTCACAGACTCTCACAGTCCCTGGACCATGGCCCGCTCGCCCTCCTCGCATGCTTCTCATGCCCCACCTGGCCTGCTGGCCTCTCAGTTCTTCAAGCTCTGTCAGCTGGCGGCTCCTCCAGTACCTGTCTCCTATCCTAGGGTTCTCTCACTTTATTGTGGCCTCTTCCTCCTTAGCTGTATCTGAAGCTTCATGGCCCACTTATGAAAGAAGAGAAAGGAAAAAAGAGGGGAGAAGGGGACAAAAGGGAACAGGAGAGGGACCTTAAAGAAAGGCAAAAGGAGGGGTTAAGTTAGGAAAGGAGAGGATATGTTATGGAAGGGGAGAAGAGGGGAGGGGCAGGAAAGGAGGGGAGGGGAGAGTAAGTTAGGGAAGGGGGAGGGGAGAAGAGGGGAAGGGGAGAGGGAGTGAGGGAGGAGGGAAGGGGGAGGAGAAGGGAAGGCAGTCCCTGAGTGTCACTAACTTGCTTCTTCTCTAATCACAGTGGCATTGCTGCTGCAGCCCCTTCCTCTAATGTCACCTGCTTTTCCTCTAGATGCCTCCCTGCTTGAAAACACAGAGTGTTTTGCTCTTGGTTTTGTGTTTCTGCCCTGAAGCCTAGGAATGGGAGCACCATGACACAGTGACCTGCCCTGCTTCCTGCCACAACCCAGTGCATTGCACAATGTCAGGCCCTTGTTAGCAGCTTAAAGTGTGTTCCAACCAAGACTGTTCCTTGAG
This sequence comes from Grammomys surdaster, assembly GCF_004785775.1. Lineage (NCBI taxonomy): Eukaryota > Metazoa > Chordata > Mammalia > Rodentia > Muridae > Grammomys > Grammomys surdaster. The sequence continues at coordinate 7,084,112 of NW_021604651.1, forward strand.
ATGAGCAGGTCACTGTGTCATCTACGACAGATCCTGCTCCTGTGACTCAGCTTCCTCCCTCTGTCCCCCAGCCCTGTACAGAAATCAAGTCTTGCTCTATTGGCCATGCTAGACTCAAACTCCTAGATTCAAGCAATCCTCCTGCCTTAGCCTCTAACAACAGCTCGGGCCAAAAGCATGCTCAGCTTTTCAGCATTGGAGCGTCCAGCCCCCTCTCTCTCTCTCTCTCTCTCTCTCTCTCTCTCTCTCTCTCTCTCTC
>NW_021604651.1:7084380-7093789 GCF_004785775.1 Grammomys surdaster
TCTCTCTCTCTCTCTCTCTCTCTCTCTCTCTCTCTCTCTCTCTCTCTGTGTGTGTGTGTGTGTGTGTGTGTGTGTGTGTGTGTGGTGCATGTACATATATAAGCAAGAATGTATGTAATGGTCAGAGATCAGCACGGTGTATTCTTGCTCAATCAGGGTCTCTCATTGAACTTCACCAATTCAGCAAGACTAGCTGACTAGAAGACAGGGGAACATTAGTTATCTTTTTTATTGTTGTTATCAGATACCCAACAAGAATCATCACAAGCTCTCCGGCTGTCTCTATATGAAAGTGGCAGACAAGGCAGCAAGATGCCCCAGAGCACAGTCTATCTTCCCTCTTTATTTACAGGTCTATATTAGAAACTTTCAGATATTTTAGTCTTTTGATTTATATGAGTCATCAACTTGCTCTATCCATATGGGCAGACCTTTTACCTCTGCCTTCAGACTAGAATCCGTCCCATGTGCTGGGAGTGATCAGTGGACATGGTCAGACCCCTTCGGGGTTTCTTGTATGTCCTCCGCGATTCCGCACCAACTGCAAAGGCTTGGACATTAGATGCTCGTATACTGTTTAATAGTGCTATGTGCTTTACCTGGTTATGAAGGTGCTGGGAGAGGCATGGACTGCAACATTCAGCTTACACGGGTGCTAAGGAATCTGAACTTGGAATCAATACTCGCCCTCAGCGATCTACGGGATAAACGGTCTCCTTGGCCCCTAAGGATGACTTGAAGCTTTTCCTGTTCTTATTTGAGGTAAAACACACTCAACACACAGTTGATGTGTACACCTCAGTGACAGTGAGTGCATTCCTTATGCTGCTCTACCACCATCTGATGTCATCTCCAGGATGTGGTTTACCTCACAGAACTGAAACTCCTCCTCCACTGAGTAAAAGCTCTCCATTCTTCTACCCCAGCCTCTGGACGCCACCACTCAATGTTTCATCTCAGTATCTGATAAATAGTATCAGCATCTGATCTATAGTATCGGCATCTGATATATAGTATCGGCATCTGATATATAATATCAGCATCTGATATATAGTATCAGCATCTGATTGATATATAGTATCGGCATCTGATCTATAGTATTGGCATCTGATATATAGTATCGGCATCTGATCTATAGTATTGGCATCTGATATATAGTATCGGCATCTGATATATAGTATGTACACTTTGCATCTAGCATTACTTCTGAGTCACGTCCATGTTGTATCATGTGTCAGAATCCCACTGAATGGACATACCACCTGCCTCCCTGCACCTCTGCTGGGGTGGGGGAGGGGTGTTTCAGTTGCTTCTTCCTGGATCCTTTGGCTGTGAGGAATAATCTATGAGTGTGGCTATATAATTAATCTTATAAGGTAGCCCTGTTTTTAATTATATAAGGAACTATTGTGTTGGTTTTAAGAGAATGGGACACTTTGACTTTCATATAGTAATTTTCTCCACATCCTCTCCAATATTTGATTTTTTTCCAGTATTTTTTTTGGTGGGGGGGTATTTGTTTTTCCGAAGCTGGGGGACTGGACACTATGCCTCATATATATTTCTACTCTTTTGATAGTAGCCATCTTAATATATACGAGGCGATACATCACTGTGGGGTTGAGAGGAGGGGATTCTGTTTTGTAGCCAGATCTTATGTAGCCCAGGCTGACCCAGGCTTACTTGGAACTCACTCTGTAGCCAAGAATGATGTTAAACTTTTGATACTCCTGCCTCTACCTCCAAACGTTTTTGAATAACAGATTATGCCACCATGCTTGGTTGGTGCTGTCCTAGTGATAGAACCAAGGCCTTGTGGGTAGAAGGCAAGCTCTCAGTTGAGCACATCTCCAGCTCACCTGCAGACTTTAGTAAGCCTATCAGAGTTCAAAAGGACCTGGGAAGCTACAACCCACCAGCTAAGCCTAAGCAAAGCTTTGTTTTAACACTCCCATGTTTATTCTTTTCTGTATTGTTCAGGATTCTTTTTTACAAAGCCTGAATATTTACCATTTGGTTCTTTACCCTCCCCCAAGTGACTCCTCACCCCTCCAGAAGTAGGACAGTAGCTAAAGGGGAAAAACAGAAACCCCATGCCTGGAGATTAAGCCCATCCTTTGGGATACTGGGATCCTTGGGGTCATCTAGAATGTAACTCTCAGCTACATCACGAAATGGACTAGCTGCAACTTGAGGGAAGTTATAGCTTTTCTGTGTCCCAGTGCTGCTTCCCTGGACTCAGCTCAGAGATCTCATGATTGTTGTGAATTCACTGAGGACAGAGAAGAGGACAGGAGCCCATGGAATTCAGAACCCTACTCATCCTCCCTCCATGGTCACACTCCCAGATATGGCAAGGTTTCTAGTCTGAAGAAGGAGTGGTTGACTTCGTGGACTGAGGAGGCACAAGTAGACACCTCACACGCCCATGATTTTTAGCTCTCAGACACATGTTACTAACTCACTACCCTCAAAATTATTAAGTATCAGTTTTCACTTCACTGAAGCTCATGGACACTTCCCAAATTTCTCAACCCAGTCTGACAGAAAATTCCAGAAAGACAGATTCCAAATTAATCTTAATTCTTCAGCTGTCAGCTGGCCTTAGGGAAGTGACCCTGTTCTAATGATTCCATTTCCTCCTCCACATCCTGAAGATTCACTTTGAGAGTTGAGAGAACACTGCCAGAACATTCTACAATTGCCAGCTTCCTTTCCTAATCTGTGGGTACCATGAATCCCCAGCAGTTTCTTCTCAAGACACCAAACATCTGAAGTTTGGCTCGCTTAGCCATTCTTTCTCTGATTTCCTCCTCGCTCTCTCTGCTTGCTCAGGCACCAACAAAAAGGATCTACAGGGAGAGAAGACAATCGGTGCTATATAGGTGATGTCTTCATTCTCTGGAAGACACAGTGGGTTTAGCCCCCTGGAGAGTCACGGTTCCAGGAAGTGTGTCCTAGGCTGAGGTCATTCTACTCTAAGGGTCCCTGGAGATAAAGTCAATTCCAAGCCAATCAGCTTCTCTGAAGCCCTGACTCAACACAACGTTTGGCCTCAGAATTCACTGCTTCCTGGAGGCTCATAAACAGTCCCTGAGAACTGCTGGGTACCAGGGTCTTCAGTTTCTAATCCCTAGCATCACCTTCATTAGTCAAAGACATTTCTAGGAGCCCAAATACCAAGCTCTCTAGACCAGTACTGAGATTCTTTCCTACACTGATATTCATCATTGCAAATATGGCCAGACATTTATGTTTGGCAAACGAAGGATAAATCAATCCACATCCACTGTGTGGCAGATCTGCATTCTTTGATGATGTTTTCATTGATGATGTTTTGCCAAGTATTTAAGTCAAAATTATCTATGAGCAAAATAAACAAAGACAATGTACTTTCATAAAATAGGTATTTACTCCCATGTGTATTTGTTATTGGGAACAGTATGAAAATGTAAGAGTTTTAGTAGCTTTTTCTGGTTACTACCAGATTTGACTCTTTCTTTCATATATTTGTAGTCTTGTTTTGTTTTGTTTTGTTTTGTTTTGTTTTTTTCTAGACAGGGTTTCTCTGTATAGCCCTGGCTGTCCTGAAACTCACTCTGTAGACCAGGCTGGCCTCGAACTCAGAAATCTGCCTGCCTCTGCCTCCCAAGTGCTGGGATTAAAGGTATGCGCCACCACCACCCAGCTATTTGTAGTCTTATTAAGGATATATCATTAATATTTCAGAGTTACCTTCATAATCAGGTAAAGCACAGAGTAGTTTACACAGTAGAAGAGCATCTAATGTTCAAGCTCCTGCAGTTGATTCAGAGTCACTGAGCACATACAAGAGGCTAGGAACCCCAAAAGGAGTCTGGCCATGTCCACTGATCACTCCCAGCACATGGGGTGGTTCTAGTCTGAAGGCAGAGGTAAAAGGTCTGCCCATATGGATAGACTGTGAGTTGGTGCCCCACATAAGTCAAAAGACTAAAAGAGCTGAAAGTCTCTAATACCGACCTGTAAATAAAGAGGGAAGATAGACAGCATTCTGGGGCATCTTGCTGCCTTGTCTGCCACTCTAGTGTGGTGACAGCAGAAGAGTTAGTGGTGATTCGTGTTAGGTATCTGGTGACAACAATGAGAAAGGTAATTAATACAGTCCCTTATTCTAGTCTTCTAAATGTCACCTTTTAAGGACCATGACTTTGGCCCAACTTCTTCTTCCATCATCTCTTACTCAGCCAAGTCACTGTGCCTGTCCTCACTCTTGGGTGACAATGAGAAGATGGAGTTCCAGAGAAAAGGGGATCTGTGGTAGAAAATAGAAAGGAATCATTCCTAACTGGGAGACTCGAGAGATTCACACTCCCCACCATGGCCAAGCCTGGTAGACGGAACACCATGAGCTCAGCTTACCCATACAACATTAGTAGTAGCTGTTGGAGTCAACCAGACTACACTGAGGACCCAGCTATAGCACTTCGCCATGTTTCCCCAGGTGCCACACTATACATGCATACATACATACATACATGCATACATACATACATACATGCATACATATAAAACCATTTGGTGTTTCAACTTTGATAAATTTCTGCTTAGTGTTCTGACACACTGACTTTTTCTTTTTTTCTTTTTTCTTTTTTTTTTTTTTTTTTTTTTGGTTTTTTGAGACAGGGTTTCTCTGTATAGCCCGGGCTGTCCTGGAACTCACTCTGTAGACCAGGCTGGCCTCAAACTCAGAAATTCGCCTGCCTCTGCCTCCCAAGTGCTGGGATTAAAGGTGTGCACCACCACCGCCCAGCCACACTGACTTTTTCTAACACCCAAACAACCACAGGCTTAAGACTCCAATACTGAGCGATCGATCAACAGGATTGCGGGCAAACCTTAGAGCTGGTGGAAAGGAGCCATCACCAAGATCACCAGTACATGCCACACAGCGTCTCCCATCAGTAAACACCATAAGCGTATGTTTTCCTTGGTTAAAGGCTATGGTTTCACATCCGTATATGTTTATTTTTGTCTTAACTGCCCCACTCAGGGCTCCACAAACTGCTTATCTGAATCACTGCCCTCATCACTAGCTCTCATGCACAGCTATGACTTCGTGTGGATTCTCAGTAAACCTAGGCACCTCCCCTGGTACTAGGAAACAGAGACTAACATGAGCTCTGGTAGGGACCCCTGGAGGAAGTGGCCCATAGGCCACTACTAGAATCAAGAACCACTTGGTGGAGTAAGTAGTTTTACTGAGGCAAGGATAAAGAGAACTTATAGAACTCAAATCTAGATGCCGGTCTATTCCAGTGGAAACTCCCTAAAACCTGATAACCTGGGGAGAATTCAAGAAGCAGGAAAAACATGAACTACAGTTTGTGGGATCCATCTACCCTGAAGTGCTCTATCTCATGGGCTTGCTACCAGAACACTCTCATTTGGAATCCCTATTGACTTAAACCCGCCTCTCTTGAAAGATCTTGGACTTGAACACCATGGGACATTTCCTCATATAAACAAGCTAGGAGTGAGGCTCGGGTGGTATTCCACATGGTCTGCTCTAACCACATCTCCCAAGGGACTCATCCTTTCTGGGTGTGAAGAAAGGTCCCACCTGATGAATGGGCATGTCAGGAAGGGTGACAGAGACAGCTGACAGGAGCTAACCATCCACAACTGCCCTGAACTGACACCTCCTGCCTTCCTTCCCCTTCCACTACTGAGTCAAGTGGGGAGAGTGTGTCAGCCCAGGAGCATCTATCACAGGGCATATGTCCATGATCAAAGCCCACTGTCCTCCATTAGCATTGCTTGTGGTGGTGGTGGTGGTGGTGGTGGGGAATCCCAGATTAGCAGGGATTTGTCAGCCAGTCAGAAACAGAAAAGCAGGGAGGCTTCCTGGGGAGGATGTAACACCCAGGAGAGATGCCATTTCTGATGAACCTGAAGAGGTGAGACACAAATGCTTGGTTTCAGAAAACACTCACAATCCCAACTCAACCCAGCTCACTGAGGACCCATTCCAAAAGCAAGTAGAGGGTGAAGAAAGCCAAATGGATTATATACTCACAGACTAAAACTCTCTTGACAGGTATGAATAATCATGTTCTTGCCAATTTCTATGTGTGTATGTGTGTGTATTCATGCAAGCACACCCATGCATATACATATGTTCTAGTGAGCATGAATCTGTGTGCACATACCTACAAAGACCAGAACTCTGTGACAGTGTTCCTTGGGTGCCATCTTGTTTGTTTGAGATAGACTCTTTCATGGACCTGGAGCTCACAGATTATGCTAGACTGGCCGACCACTGAGCCTCAAAGATGCAACTGCCTCTTCACCAGCACTGGAATTGAAAGCGTGATACCCAGGTTTTATACACAAGTTCTAGAGCTCAAGCTCAGACTCAGCAGGGAGCTCTTTACCACCTGAACACTTTTTTTTTTTTTTTTGAGACCAGGATCTCATAAATTCCAAGGTGGCCTCAAAGTTACTCTGTAGGTATAGGATGGCCTTGAACTTCTGATCCTCCTGTCTCTACTTCTGAGCGTTGGGATTACAGGCATGTACCACACATCCCTCTTATGCTGTTTTGGGATAAACACAAAGGTTCTGTCATGCTAGGCAGGCTCTCTGTCAACTGAGCTACATTCCTAGCCCTCACTGATTCCTTGGTGTGAGATAGCATATGAGTTTCCTTGGTGGACAGGGAAGGTATTTTGAATCAGGCAATCCTGAGCTGAAAGCCTTCTCAATAACCCCCCCAGAACCTGTTTTCTGTACTTCAGAATGGAAGAGGGAGCATCTCAGGAGATGGTCATGAGCATCTCAGTCAGATACAACATCTAAGGCCACCTAACCCCAAGCCTGGTACAGAACAAGCCTGGTACAGAACATATGGTAGTTATTATTATTCTCATAAAAATTTAAGTTGCTGGGGGAATTCTGCCAATAAATTATTGACTAAGATTACGGATTTTTTTTAAAGTTATAATTCTACTTTCTGTTGTTTAAACCCACCTTTGATGTAAACAGGAATTTCAGCAATTTTGGAGCTCAGGTACATAGTCAAATCAGTACCATATGCACTTTCCCAGGTCTGTTTTGATCTTATTTTTTAAAGTCCCTCACAACAAACCAACAACACAACAAGCCTCTCTTCTTCTATCAGAAATAAAACATCATAATTATCCATATTTACCAGCTGAAGATAAGGTTTAGCAGTGAAGAGCAGATACTACTCTTGCAAAGGACCTGAGTTTTGATTCCCTGTTGGGCTGCTCACACACAGCTGTTTCAACTTCAAGGGCTCTGATGCCTAGTTCTGTTCTCCTTAGGCATGCACAGTCACACACACACACACACACACACACATCATTCACACAAAAGTAAAATAAATCTTTTAAAAAATTAGTCTAAGTCTGGAAAAGTTGTTCATTGCTTAAGAGAACTGGGTGCTTTTGCAGAGGATTGAACTCAATTCCCAGCAAACACATGGCTGCCCACAACCCTTAGGAAGTACGGTTCTAAGGTATACAGTGCCCTCTTCTGGCTTCCATGGGCACTGCATGCACAGGGTTTATATGTGTGTCTCTGTGTGAGTGTGTGAGTGTGTGTGTGTGTGTGTGTGTGTGTCTGTGTGTCTGTGTGTGTGTATCTGTGTGTAGGCTAAACACTAATACACATGAAAATAAAAATAAAATCTTTTTAAAATCAGTTTGTTTGTTCTTTGAAAGATTTATGCTTTCTCTGGCCACGGAGAGCTGGAGTTAGCCTTACTGTAAAGGATCCTGTTTGCAGCAACTCAAATGACAGGCACTGTCAGTGAAGCTGAAGAGGCCCCAGGAGTATTGTTGCGGTTTGGCTAAATGATGATCAGATGAAATACTGCAGCTGCATCTTACTGAGGACGTCTTCACATCAGAGCTCTCAGCAGAATGAGCAAGGTGGAGCAGCGTGGGCTTGCTGTTTCACACATTCATGTTTTCATTTTGATATTATATCATGAACAGCTGTAGGGATAAAGTTCATCATCCCTTCTTGGAACATGATTCACAAGGGTTTATTTGTCATTCCGTTTCAGCATTTAGAAGCTAAAGTGTTTCCAAACTGTCACCATTGAGATATTTCTAATATTACAAAAGAGCAATTACTTCAGAGAATCCTGTTTTAAAATTTCCACTTAGCAAAGACAACAACTACCCATGTTCAGTGGGTTTGTTTAATGAGACTATAACACAAACTGGAAATGGTTCTTTTCCACACTGAGAAACAAATTCTACTGCATATACTATATGGAGCTGAAAATACTTGGACAATGTATGACTCTCAACTTAGGGTTTACTGATATGACAGAAACCCCGCAGCTCCTACAGTGCTAAGAAAAGTTACAAAGTGTGCCAGAAAAATGTGTGCTCACTAGCTCCCATTTGTCCATGGAGGATCACAAGAGAAGGGTTTAGAATCAATCCTCTGAACAAAAGAAAATACCTGGCTTCTCTGCCACCTAGGCTTTCCACATCCGTAGAAGAGAACAGAAGAGGCGTGACTTAAAATAAGAACAGAACAGAAATGTAAAGAGAAACATCACTATGGGCCACAGAAAGCTGGAAAGGGCTCATGACTGTCAGGTTCTAGACCCTTCCAGCTCAGGCCTCAGGGCACAGCACTGAGTAAGGCACTTCATAAAGTGCTCTCTGATTTTTACGTCAGCCTCATCACTGCTGTGGCATTAAATATTTTGAGGATTTGGGTCTTTGCTTGTTTTACATTTTTAAACATTTATTTTTATTTTATGTGTTTAGATCTTTTGGCCAGCATGCATGTGCACCACATGTGTGCAGTGCGCCTGGCAGCCAGAAGAGGCCATTGGACCCCTGGAAACGAAGTTGCAGTCAGTTGTAAGCCAGAATGTGAGTGCTGGAAATCAAATCAGAAGCCTTTGCAAAAACTAGTGCTCTTAGCAGCTGAACCATCTTCCCGGCCCCAAAACTAAGTATTTTACTACTATAAATTTATTGCTGAGATTAAAAACAAAAACAGAAACAAAAAATAATGTGTCAAGCCCTGACTGTGTGACACAAAGGTTCCACAAAGCCAGACTATGTGAGGTGGGAGAAGGGAGGCCCAGGCCTCTTGACTTAGCAAGTCAAGCACGTTTGTTATTGCTGCTTGGCCTGTGTTGGGTTTAAGGGAGAAGCCTTAAGGGCTAGGCTGGGGTACATAGCCATGGGCAAAAAGGGACACAGTCCTGCCTCAGAGAAGTTACCAGTTACTGAGGTAACAGTATTGTAAAAAGCAAACACGTATTTCCTCACCAATTTGTTGTCTCCTATTCTGGACCTTTTTTTTTTTTTTTCTGGCTATGCTTTGAAACCTCTCTCCTCTCTCTCTCTCTCTCTCTCTCTCTCTCTCTCTC
>NW_021604651.1:7093889-7097447 GCF_004785775.1 Grammomys surdaster
CACACACAGAGAGAGAGAGAGAGAGAGAGAGAGAGAGAGAGAGTTCAGTGAATCTACATTAACCTGTGGATGCACAGCCTCCTCTTGGTATTGCCTTCATTCACTGAAAATGACCACAAAAATCAACTCCAGGGGCTGGAGATGCTTCATTCAATGCTCTTGCAGAAGACCTAAATTTAGTACCTAGCACCCATATTAGGTGGCTCACAATCCCTGTAAGTCCAGCCTCTGGGAATCCAGTGCTTTCTTCTGGTCTCCAAGGGCACCTAAAACTCATGTGCACCCCACACACACACAGAGAATTAAACACTGATTATATGTGTGTGTGTATGTGTGCATGTGTGTGTGTGTGTATTTATATATATATATATATTTAATCTCCTCATTTCTCAGATCTAGAGGACCTCTCATCAGATCTTCTTTATGGTAGCCTGGGACAAGTAGAAAAATGATCACTCATGGGCACTTGAAAGGAAATTGCTTGGTGGCAAGCTTAAAAAGAGACATATGGAGAGACAGATAATTGTGAAATTTGTCACTGCAAATCAATGCTTTAAAAAAAAATGAGCTTTTGTTTTTCAAGAACTACTTGAGTGGACTTCACAATTGTATCTTTGGAATCTCTGGAAATGAGATCCCAGGATGTTGAAAGGTTGAAGGTTTCCCCTAGAGACTCAGCAATGAGGGAATGTAAGAATGCTGAAGGAATTTGAAGCATGACTTTGTGGAAACTGGGTTGGGTCCATCTCAAAGGAACAATAAAGGATGTTCTGTTCCCCCCAATGGCTGTGCTTCTCCTGTGGTGGATTCCTTTGAAGTTCAAATGAGAAGTTGTCCTTGGCTGGGCTCCATTTCATGCACTATTCTCCCTTCCTTGATTGAAGTCATGGAGTGGATACATTCCCCTGTAGCCTAGCTAGAAAGGTACAGTTCCCCAAATGGAGCCTTCAGTTTTCGGTATGGGGCAGGGCCAGGGGCAGGGGCAGGGGCTGGGACACTCTTTTGTGAGTCAAGGTGACCAGCAATGCTGGGTTTCCAAACTTCAGAGAGTCTTTGTGTAGACTCTTGACCTGAGGTACCTCTTACTCTTCCTTTCTGGAATAACTGGTCTACCTTACATGTGGTCCTGTAGTCATGTGACTGTAGAAACCACGTAGCTATAAAGTGAATCCAAATGGTGGACATGAACAACATTAGTAAAATTACCATTAAGTTTGATAGTAAAGGCTTCTCATGTTCAATGAATTGTTTAATCTCTGGTAGACAGTGAAACAGCAGGAATTAGGAATTTAGTCAAACCCTTGAACAAGACAAGACATTTATTCAGCCTCCCTGAATGAGTTTCCTTGAAGGTAGAAGAAAGAGGAAAATGTATGCCTTTTTTACCTTGCTTAAGATTTGTTTATATTTTTTATATTTATATTATAGTTTTAACTGTGTGTATACACATAATGCAGTGTATGTGTGTGCCTGTGTGCTAACTTATGACTGTGGGTGCCCACAGAGGCTAGAGGGACTGGATCTCCCTGGAGCTAGAGTTATAGAGGGGTTGTGGAACTTTCCACCTGGGCACTCAAGTCTTCTGCAAGAGCAGTAAGTGCTCTTTACCTCTAAGACATTCCCCCAGATCCAAAACAATGGTTTAAATTGTAGTGTTTAAAATAAACACAGGACCATAGGGGGGGAATTCTACAGTGTGTACAATACTGAAGGGATTGTGACCATCCCTTCCAGTTCAGCTCTCCAGAATCAACACTAACCCTGAGAGTCATCCAGTTCTCACCTTGTGGGTTGTTTTTTTTTTTTTTATTTTGAGTTTTCTCTAGAATCCAGGGTTGGTTTCTACCGTGAAACAAAGGACTTCCTGAGCCCCTTTCATTCTTGCCCACTGTGGTTCAGCTTCCAGAACGAGGCTGTTTCTCTGAACTCCTGTGTTCCTCAGACTTCAGGCACAGGACAGAGGCTGGGGACTCCCTGTCCTGGGTCCTTCATCCTTTCTAAGTCTTCCGACTCTGAAAGCCTTTAGGTTGTTTGTCTTTGATACTCAGAAGCTGGAAACAGATTTATTTGTTCTTTTTTTAAAGCTTCTTTAGGGCTGCAGGCTTTAAAAAGGTTCACTTAGAAATGAATTTGCAGTCAGCGTGAGGGCCCCCTGAAGAGAATCAACAAGGACCAGAGCCACAGTTAGTTACAGGTGTAGAGAGAAGCCCTACTCTCCTCCAGATCTGGCTCCACCTTCTTGTGCTGGCCTTTCTCCTCTTTCCTGCAGGTCTCTTTCTCAGAGCTCTCTCTCCTGACTTTTCCCAAGTCTTTTCTATGTTCTGCGTCCTTTCTTTAGGTTTTGCCTCTGGCTCTGCCCCGCAGGCCCCTTTATTTGATACACAATCAGAACTACAACTTCCCCCAGCTTTCAAAGAGATGGAGATGGCTGTTCTGAAAGCCCAGGAAATGAGAGGGCCCTCTGTGGTCCCAAAGAGTGACCCTGGCGGCCCAGCTTAGAATAGGACTGGTCTCCTAGCTTGCCCTTCTCCCACCTCCCAGGGCTATTGGTTTGAAGCAAGCCTGAGCAAAATACCACTGTTGGAGGGACAAAGCTTTCTAACTGGAATTCATTAGCGTTTTAGGGTTGCTGAGGTTTTTTTAAAAATAAATTACAGTCTAAATGACCAAATAATGAATCTTTCACTAAGCAGCATAATCAATCTTTATAACCCACGGAAATATACTCTGGAAAGATTGCATTTTACTGCTGTTGAAAACCTCAGTTTCATCAAATAAAGGAACAAATTGCCATTCAGGAAATTATTCTTGGGCTAAAATATGCAATCAACACTTAGCTTCCCACCTGCACAGCCCTGGACTGTACAAGAGGTAATGACGTTTGACATGGAGCTTGTTACACCCCTGACCCAGGAGAATGGCTTTTCATATTTTCAATTTGTGATGTCTGGCAAGATTCCCAAAGTAATTTTCAATTAAAGTCCCTGGTACTTGTCAAATATGAGGACATCATTTGAAAGATGGAATAACGTTGTTAGAGGTGATGGAGAGGGAGTGTGAGGCAGTTTCTTTCCTTAGGTAGCTAGATAGACAAGGGCCTGCCTCTCTTCGTTTTCTTATTGTTCTTCCACCTTGAAGTTGTTCCTTCTACCAGTGCCAGCCCCATGTCCCTTTCCTTTCACCAACAGAACCCACAGCCCTTTTAGCTTGGGCTTTTCCCGAGCCTGCCCGTTTCTACCTTATCCTCTACCCAACCAAAGTGCCCCCTAACAGAAGTCTCTCAGCTCAATCCCTCGTGAACAGTATAGACCAATCAGGCTCAGGTGCTAGAAATAAAAGGTCGCACCTAAGCAGGACAGGCTGGCACATGATTTTGGAATCCCCTCCTTGGCTTCTCTACCTCTGTGCGCTGGTAGCCCTGATAAACTCATGTATTGAATGCTTGGCTCCCCGGTTGCCGCACAGTTTGGGAAAGATTAGATGTGGCCTTGTTACAGGAGGTGTGTCACTTTGGGGTTTCAAAAAGCCCACTCCATTCCCAGTTAGTATTCATTCTCT
>NW_021604651.1:7097547-7116800 GCF_004785775.1 Grammomys surdaster
TCTCTCTCTCTCTCTCTCTCTCTCTGTTTGTGTGTGTGTCTCTCTCTGTCTCTCTCTGTCTGTCTGTCTCTCTCTGTGTCTCTGTCTCTCTCTCTGTCTCTGTCTCTCTCTGTGTCTCTCTGTGTGTGTCTCTCTCTCTGTCTCTCTCTCTGTCTCTCTCTCTCTGTCTCTCTCTCTGTCTCTCTCTCTGTCTCTCTCTCTCTCTCTCTCTCTCTCTCTCTCTCTCTCTCTCTCTCTCTCTGCTTTACACTTGTCATGTCAACATGTAAACTCTCGGCTACTGCTCCGCGCCATAACTTCCCTCCTGCCTGCCGCCATGCTCCCCACCAGGTTACGGACTCTGACTCGCTGAAACTATAACCCCCAATACATTCTCTCTTCTCTCAGTTACCTTGGTCATGGTGTAAGACACCAAGACATCTTAGCACAGCAATAGAAAAGACGCCAAGCTCCCCAGCGAGACTCTGCTTGCCTTACTTTTGCCCTTGCTCCTCGCCCTTTGAGATCATAAAACAGTGAGCCTGGGAGCTACTGCCTTGGAGTGGCGTGAGTGCCCATTAAGTTTTCTGAGACCCTAGTTGCCTGGCACTTTTGCCATAAACTCCATGACTAGCAGGGGTTGGGGGGGGGTAGTATCAAGACACACATCATCTAGGATGTTGACTGAATAAACAAATACCCTGTACTTTTGAAAAGACCATGATCTCTCTGAGCAGCCCCTCCTTGTCTCTTGCCCTCTGGGGAGTAGCATAAAAGGAGAGAACCGTCAAATTCATACCCTGTGTGGTGATTTCCCCATCGTTTTTAGAGCCTCAGTTTTTTTTTCTCTTTCCACCATATTACTTCCTTCCTCAACTGACTTTACTTCCCTAGATGGCTTAGGGCAGGTGCTTATCCCAAACTCAGCTACAGAAAGTTCTCTGAGATCTTTCACACTGGGTGTAGAAAAGGTCTTTAGCACAGAGTCCTCTTAGAAAGAAGCCCATGGAAGAAATAAACCCACTGTGCAGAGAAACTCAGAGCCTGGAGCATGGGTAGAAACCTCCGAGGACCGTGAGCAGACATCTTGTGCCCACCTCCCCAGCTGACCATGTGAACCAGTATAAGCCTGTCATGGTACACTGCCACTACAGCCCTAAGAGGAGACACGTGTTTAAAAATATAAAGATGTCAGGGAAATAAGCAGTTAATAACATTAAGCTGTTTCCTACTATTTTTGTTGTGTGTTTATTGGCTCAATCAATAATAATTTGTGAGGTTCACTGTGGGTCAGACGCTTGAGGTACAAAGATCAGAAAATATGACTGAGAACTAGAAAGCCTGCAGGTTGGTAAGGCTCCCAAGCTTCCTGTGACAACAGGGATAGCAGAATCATGATGGACACAGCAGGAGTGAGTAGTGACACACAGGCCATCCAGGAAGGCCTCATGGGACAAGCTGCACTCTCAAGTGTACTGAAGTATACCTTAGTTACTTTCCTCAGAGCTGTGACCTAACAAGAAGTAATTTAAGGGAAGAGGAATTGAATGTGTCTGTAAGTGAGTTTGTGCATATCTCTGGCCAGAGAGGCCAGAAAATGGTGTAGGATCCCCTGGAGCTGGAATTCCAGCATGTTGTGAATTACCCAACATGGGTGCTGGGAAACAAACTTGGGTCCTCTGAAAAAGCAGTTTCTAGGCTTTGCTTTCTTTATAGCTTGAAAGCCTGTATATTTCCTATACGATAACGGTGTTGCTCAGCACAAAGGGAAAAACAATCTGCTCAATAAATGACAGTAGAATGACTGATGGCTCACGCAGTAAAGCACAGAATTAAATCCATACTTAATGCCAAACAAAAAAATCAATTCCTGACAGGCCAAGAGCATAAAGTTATCACTTAGCTTCTTTTAAAGTTAACACACGTCATACGTATGTCATAGTATGGTACCATTACAAAAACTAAAAATCTAATAGTGATGCCAAGCTACTACCTAAACTACCAATTTTATCTGTTAAGGAAGGACTTTTTAAAAAGATACATACACTGAACACAAAAAAGATTTATAAATTAAATCATAATAAAATGAAGAGTTTTAGTCACCAAAGGGCATGCAAAGAAAAGTAAAAGAAAAAAAAGATGTCAAAATCTACACACAGAGAGACACACACACTCCAAGGTTTAATTAGATATAAGGAAAATGGGGCTGGAGAGATTACTCAGTGGTTAAGAGCACTAGCTGCTCTGACAGAGGACTGGAGTTCATTTCTCAAAGCCCACATCGAGTGGTTCATGTCGTAACTCCAGCACTAGAAAATCCAACCCCCTTTTCTGACCTTTGCAGGCACCTGCACTCATGTGTACATACCCATACACACACACACACACACACACACACACACACAGAGTTTTTTAAAATAATAAAATTTTAAAAATTGAAAGAAATATAGTGTCCACAAAGCAAGAGACAGACTAAGGAAAAAAACAGCTGAGAAAATAATGTGCAAATAGCCAATAAACATATGAAAAGTTAAATTAATAAAAAGTCCAAGGAATATGCATTAAAATCTCAAGATTAACAATAGCAAATTGTTGAGAAGATATTCATTAAAACATATCTCTAGCTAAAATGTAAATCGATGCCTCACTTTAAAAAGGCTATGTAGTGTCCTCAGGCACTGTTTGTCAATCATCAACAAAATCTTGCCACTGACTGTGTGCTCTGTGAACTCACAGGACTGGTGTCACTCCAGGACCTCTCTCAAAAACTAACTGATTTGGAATCCACATTTTAACCAGATCCTCTGGCGATCTAGACCAAGCTTTGGACAGTCATCTTGGTCACATACAGCAGGAGCCCCTGGAATGTGAACCAGAACTGTGATAATCTGGCAGAGATACACATAAACATAAAGAATGTGGTGGCTTTGCCATCCCCAAGAACACCAAGACAATTCCTTCCTCTCTTGACCAATGGGCATTTTATACCAGGATTTCTTCATATTAGCATGGCTAATGTTGGGAACAAGAGCATCTTTTCTGTGCCACGTACATGGGTGCTGAGCAGCATCTTTGACCACCAATACCTATCCTACCTTCTAACTGACCGACTCTAGACATTGAGAGCTGGTCTCTAGTGGACAAGCTTGATGCCCAAGAATGTATTTATCTAGAAAACAGTGTTGTTCTCTCCTTGAAAATGGAGCTCGACTTTACACACAATCTTCTTCCAGTCTCTAACACTTCATTTTAGGTGCTAGTGAAGCAAAGGAGGGAAATAAAGCATATGGTAGGATGCTAAGCTGATGTGTCATAACCGTGTGTGTGTGTGTGTGTGTGTGTGTGTGTGTGACATGCTTATACATATATGTGCTATTTTATATGGTAGGTGCATATGTACAAGCTTTAATTAGATACAGTAAAGTTGGAGTACAGGGGACAACTTCAAGTACCATTTCTCAAGTCATTGTTCACCTTTATTTCATAGCCACGGTATCTCACTGAAGCTGGAGCTCAGTCATTCAGCTATGCTTACTAACCAATGAGGCCCAGGGACCCACCTGTCTCTGCCTATCCAGCAGCGGCACTACAAGCCTGTGTCGACATACCCAGCATTTTTCTCTGAGTTCTGTCGATCAAACTCATATTGCAAGGCAAGCACTTTACCCACTGCGCCATCTCCCCAGTGCCTAGGGTAATTTTTAAATTTTTCCAGGTTCTTGTACCAGGCATGTTTGAGAAAGGGTATTGCACCAGTTAGTCTGATGTATTAACCTGTCTGCAAAGGAGCCTGTATGCTTCTAATTGTTATAAAATAAACATAGGGCTCTAAGCACAGGGGAGGCTGGGCTTTGTCAGGGCCTGGATTGTTCTTGCTCATGTTGCCCTGCCTCGGAAAAATGAACAAGAAGCCCAGAATATGAAACTTGGCTCTCAGCAAGAAAAAAAAAAGGATTTTAATTTTAAACCCTTTTCCAAATTCAATAGCAAAAAAATTGAATACGCTGCCTGGGCCCAGCACAGAAGATGGCTCTACCCTCTCCTGGAAGCAACTAAGACACACAAATAAAACAATTCGTGCATCCAGATGGAGCAAATCCCAAAGAAGAGACTGAGAGAAACAGGGTACATCTGAAAAAGTGAGTGAGAGGTCAGCAAAGCAGGAACTCTGGAGAAGGAAAGCAAAAATGGTGGAGAGGTGAGGCAGACCCTGCAGGCTGTGCAGAGTTGGAAGGGATGAGAGCGAGCACACAGCATTCTGGGAGGCCTGAGCAGCCTTTTGTTCCCAAAGTGTCCACTGTAAGCTTACAACAGTTTTCTGATCCAATTAGAGGTGTAGGTTAGATTTGATTCTACAGCTCTTCATTCTCCTCTCATCTCAGATAGCTCCTCCTCTGAGTGGCAGGAATTCTAAAGCACGTCAGCTAATCCATGGCCCAATGCTAAAAGAAAGCAAAGGACATGGTGGCTGAACATGGATATGGAAAGGCTCTAAGCCCTAAGTGTCAGCTACTTTGCAAAAGTGTGTGATTGTGTGTATGACTGTGTGTGTGTGAGTGTGTGTGTGTGTGTGTGTGGCTGTGTGTGTGTGAGTGTGTGTGTGTGTGTGTGTGTGTGGCTGTTTGTATGACTATGTGTATGTGAGTGTATGTGTGAGTGTGTATGTGTGAGTGTGTATGACTATATGTGCACATGAGTATATGTGTGTGTGACTGTGTGTATGACTATATGTGTATGACTATGTGAGTGTGTGAGTGTGTATGTGAGTATGTGTGAGTGTGTGTGTGTGTGTGTATGTAGAGGTAAGAAGACAACTCAAGTGTTGCCATTCTAGTGCCATTCACTTTTTTTGTTGTTGTTTTTTGAAACAAAGTCTCTCATTGGCTTGGGACTCACCCATTTGGCTAAGTTGGCCATCCAAGAAGTCCTAGGCCTCTACCTACCTCTACCATCTCTGAACTGCCTTTTTACATACAGGTTCTGAGACTCAAACTTGGGTCTACTTTACCAATTGAGCTATAGCCCCAGCCTCTTAAGGACTCTTAAGAACCACAAAACAGAGAAATGCCTTAGAAGCCATTTGGTCTAATTTCCTAATGCTGTAGGAGAGTTGTCTAAAGTCCTCTTGGATAAGAAGAGAAATCAGCTGGTCATATACATGTGATAAACGTAAAGCTCATGGAGATATGCTGACTTACATACACATAGTCACAACCCTGAAGAGAAGGTAGAGCCTTTATCAAGATTCACACTTCCATGGGCAGCCCTGAGCTTCTGGCTCCATCCATTGATCTTAAGGAACATGTGCTGGATTCGCAAAGGATGGGAGACACATCTAACAAGACTTCCCAGCATGAACATGTCAGCTGATAGCAACTCAGAAGAGGGTGCAGGCTGTGGTGGATGTCAGCCGAGGAGGCAGCTGCAGCTGCCTCTGTCTCCCATGAGGATGGAAGGCTGAGACAGGAAAGCTGGCGGAGGCGGCCTACGTACCGGGCCACATACAAACGGCCCGTAGTTTCCGCTGGCAGGCTGCACGACTCCAAATCTCAGATAATTGACTTTGGACAGAGATTTCCATGGATTTTTTTTTCTTGCCCAGAAAGGCAATCATGTCCCAGGAGCTCTAGTCAGATGTAGACCATGTAATCCTTTTGGGCCTCAAAGAAGTGGACATTTCTCGGAAAAGTCCATTAGTAGGGTGGAGTGAGGGAATGACAGGAAGGAAGAACCAGGCTGCAATAATATTTTAAATTTTTAAAACATTTAAATAATGTTGCCTTTTTCTACATGGTTCTATCTTTGCAAGTACTTACTCCTTGAGCTGGACAAGCCCGCCATCTCTCCACCCAAAGTGACAAAATGGTCCCCTTTCCTCCCATCCAGATGCTGCTTTCTGAGAGAGAAGTGTATGTAAAGGACCTCCTGGATAATTTACATCCATGAAGAAAAGCCCAAAGGTTTCTGAACAAAAAGTCCTGGATCTAGTTGGGAGCCTCTCAAACACAGCCCCTAGGCTGAGGGGTGGAAAGTCCTTCCTTAGATTCTCTTTGCCTCTGCGCTGTGCATCAAGGGTTTTCTACTTTTCTAACAAGTGTCAAAAGCAGTGGCTGGTGCCACACCATGAATGAACCTTGAAACTAAGTAAAGGAAGACAGACTCAATGGCCCAAGTGTCACAGGATTCATAACAGAAATGTTTAGAATCGGCAACTCCACAGATGAAGAAAGTAGATTAGTGACCATGAGGAAGAGGGGAATGGGAATCTTGGGATCCGAGAGATGACTTCGTGAGAAAGCCTGACAACCTACATGATAGAGAGGACTGACTCTGGAAAGTTGTTCTCTGACCTCCACATGGACACCATGACACACACATCTCCACCCACACACTAAATAAACAAACATAATAAAACATATTTTTAAGGGAATTGATGGTGACTGGAAACGAATCCAGGCTTTCTTTCCGGGATGATGAATTGTGTTGGAATTAGATAGTGGCCATGACTGCTCAGTTATGTGGCTGAACTAAAACTCCCTGACTCATCTGCTTTGAGAATACCTACCACCATCCTCTCAGATACCACAGGGACTGACAGGAGGTCCTGTTAAATACTTACCAGAAGGCCCCAGAAACTTAGTCTCCAAGGAAGGAAACACGATCCATCCAGATCCACACACCAAAACCTCCTGTTGTAGAAACCTGCTGAATGGGAGCATTTCTGGCACGTGGGGCCTCTGCACATGGAAGAATCAAACATCGAGGTGCTCTTCCCAGGGAAACCTGGCTCTAGATCAATTCAAAACACACATCTGGGAATCCACTCTCTCAAGTTTGAGGAGTCGCCCAATACATAAACTCCCAACAGTCTGACTCTGTGTGTGTGTGTGTGTGTGTGTGTGTGTGTGTGTGTGTGTGTGTGTGTGAGAGAGAGAGAGAGAGAGAGAGAGAGAGAGAGAGAGAGAGAGGGAGGGAGGGAGGGAGGGAGGGAGAGAAATAAAATCAAAAGTGGGGCTGAAACAAGATGGATATGGTTTGAGAATTGTGTATATGTGTTTTGAATAAACAGAAGGAAGAAATCAGGCTCAGACCCCACTGGCACTTTCCCTCCATCTATAGATGATGGCTCTTCTCTGTAGGAACCATGACACAGAAAATACCATAAGGACCTCATGAGCTAGAAAAGGAAGATTCGTGTTTAATAAAGCCAGTACCCTTATTTGAGAGTTTGACATGTGAAGAAAAATTTCCCTGACCACCTCAGCTGTCATTTCATGAACTTCAGGGCTTTTAGAAACTTTGTTGGAATTTACATTTATATTTGAAAAAGCAAGCCCAAAAATTTCCATATGGTTGACATGACATCAGAATCCATGAAGTTCCATTGGGAAAAGGTTACTCTTTCTACTAAGATGGACAATCAGAATAGAACCCTCTCTTGGGTTAGAGGAGAGGAAATAACTGGCAACATCTGCCTGGACTGTGAAGGATAAAACATGTCATTGTTGTGTCAGCCAATGTCAAGGTCGTTTCTGGCAGGAACTCCATGCTGTGGCTCAAAACCTTTGTTTGGGAAGTGTATGCTTCCCACTGTAGAAGAATCTCATAATGTTCCTGACACACAGAACATCTCAGTGGCTTAGGGCTTCTATTGCTGTGAAGAGATGACCACTGCAACGTTTAACTGGGACTGGCTTCCAGTTCAGAGGTTTAGTCCATTATTGTCATAGTAGGAAGCATGGTGGCACACAGGCAGACACAGTGCTGCAGAGGTAGCTGCAGAGTTCTACATCTGGATTGGCAGACGTCAGGAAGAGAGTAAGACACTGGGCCTGGCTTGAGCTTCTGAGTCCTCAAAGCCTGGCCGCAGTGACACACTTCCTCCAACAAAGCCACACCTACTCCAGCAATCCACTCTTCCTAATAATGCCACTCCCTTTAGGCCTATGGGAGCCATTTTTACACAACGGTAAACCATCTTTGAATTCATGAATAAACAAAGGAGTTGGTACAATACTATTCTCAGAGGCACATGCATAGCTACATGAAGTATGGTCTGTTAACTTACATGTGTTGAGTACAGATGTATTCAAAATTCTTGGGGACAGCACAATGCCATGTCAGCTTATGGGTCAATGAGTTGTCTCAGCAGATAAAAGTCTTGGCACACAATCCTGGTAATCTGAGTTCAGATCCTCAGAACACATATTTAAGAGAAGAGAAGTGGGATGTAGGCATTTGTCTGGAGTTTCTGAGATTTCTCCAGAGCATGTGGGCCAATCAGCGTGGAGTACACTGCACAGTGGAAACATCACAAGGCTGTGGCCTCAACAGGGAAAAGGAGAGACCAACTTCTAACTGCTGTCCTCTGGCCTCTATATGTATGTACTGTGACATACATATGTCTATATTCACACTACACACACAGTAATAGTAAAACATCATCTTGACTGTTTGAACATGAAGCTACATTTGGAGCCCCTGAAATTTGAAACTTCAGATACTTGGCTGAGAAGTTGACAACAATCCCTGCCAATGATCTGAGACACTGCCTGTCCCTGACATAGTTCCTGTGACATAGGAACAGGGCATTGCTGGTCTCCCCACACTCCACCCCTGTGCTGAAGTCAGGCCTATGCCCTTTATCTAGCAGAGGAGCCAATGGCTACATGTGGCTATTGAGCACTTGAAATGCAGCAATCTCAAACACATATGCTATATAAATGTGAAATAAACACTAGATACCACAGATTTTAAGTATCTTAATAAATACTTACAATGCTTACCTACTGAAATGATAAACATTGTGGATATATTAGGTTGAATAACAAATTTTAAAAACAATTTCATGTTCCTTTTTATATTTTAGTGGATACTGCTTTTAAATTATAAATACTAATCATAACAGACAAAAAATTAAAAGTAACTGTAATGTTCATTAATATATGAATGACTAAATAAATCATGATTGAACCATACAGTAGAATATCATCCAACCTTAAAGAAAAATCCTGATTGTTCTGGTTTCATTTCTGCTGCTGGGATAAATATCCTGACCAAAAAAAAAAAAAAACAACCTTGGGGGTTAAATGTTTATTTGGTTTACACTTCCAGGTTATGTATAGTTCACCATTGCAGGGAAGTATGGAGACAGGAACTTGAGTCAGCCAATCACATCAACATCCAACAGCCGACTGTAACCAATTCCCCTGCCAGCTTTTGTGTGCTTATACTTAGCCACCTTTCTTCGTGCTTGTTAGTTTAGAGCCCAGACCATGAAATGGTACCGCCCACATTCTGGAAGGATCCTTTCTTCTCCATTAACAGTAGGGGCAACCCCCACAGACATGCCCACAGATGAACCTGATCTAGAGAATTATCCTCATTGAAATTCTTTCTTCCCAGGTGACTCTAGGTGGTGTGGAGTTAATTCTTAAAACTAACCAGCTCACCAATGCATGCTTCTGTGCACATGAATTCACAGGCTATTATGCCAGTAAGCCACTCACCAAACACCATAAGACTCCACTTCAGTGAAGTACCCAGAACAGCCAGGTTCATAGGATAGAAACAACAGTAGTGGCTGCTGGGAACTGGAGCTACTGGGGTGTTACCATTCTAGGTCTAAGTTTTAATGGAACTTAGTTTTAAAAGCTGAAAAGAGTTTTGAGAATGAGGATGGGCAGTTGGGTACACAACAATGTTAAGTACATTTAATACCCTCAAGCCCTGTGGTTAAAACAGTAAATTGTCCCTTGGTTTTACTAAAATAAAAACATAATTAACTGAAAAGACTTTTATTTGGTTCCAAAAATAAAGGCAATGTTCATTTTATTAGATTTTTGGTTTGCAAATTAGAAAAATAAAAGTTACTTATTGCCTCTCAGGTTTGAACTCAGGAAAGGAAACTTTCTCTGTGACAAGGCAGAATTTTCTAGGTCATGCAAGCAAATAGAGGTTTTGCCTGTGGAGTACTGAAAAGCCAAGACCTGTGCAGAGAGTTTGGGGGTGCATAGTAGGGGAGTACTGTAGTCTAATGAGAAAGAAGAGAGAGAAGAGTTAGGCTAGAACGTCAAGGACTGTGATCCAGAGAACGCTGAGAGTCTTAGTGAAAGCAGAGCTTCTTTGGAGGCCACCTGACCACACAGAGCAGAGGAAGATCTTCTTCCTCCCCTTGGGCAGATGACCTTCAGTGAGGGGTGATTGTGGGAGTAAAATCTACCCCAAGCACAGAGGTTGGCATTGCCATTAGCACAGGTTAGGTAAGGGATGTGGGAGGTGACGTGGAGCATCTGCTGACCACTGACAACAGGCTGGTTGTAGTTGGACGCAAGCTTCTCTCTATAGCCACAGAAATAACTGAGGGGGTTGGGAAGGGACTGGAGACTCCTGTGAGCAGGTGGGAGAGTGAGAACAGAAAGGCAGCCAGTGACAGAGTGATTGAACTGACATTCAGATCACTAATGCTGGGGAGAATTATGTTGGGTGTCCATGGATGCCTGGGTTTTGCTGTAAAGGAAAAAAATACCCCATAATGCCAAAAGATGGTTAGCTAGAGTAAGTTGAGGTTCTTTGTACAAACAAAAGTTCAAGGCAAGGTGATTTGGTTCTGTTGGAAAGGGCTCTGGTGAATAACAAAGAGGAAATTGTGACCCAGAGGAGTTTGTCTAAGAGAAGACTCCCTGCAGCAAGCTGGGAGTACTTTTTCAGAGGCAGAGAAACCTGGAAAAGAACTGGGAAGGGGAGCTCTGCATTGCTACAGTTGTATTGTGACCCTGTACCCACACCCAAAGCCAGTAGTACTAACAATGCTCATCCAGTCCAGGGCTAGGGCAGCTGGTCCAAGAGCCAACTAAATGCACTAAGTCAGGCTTGAAACTATCAGAAGCACACACACTGTAAGTAGTGAAAATAAAGAGCAAGCCACATTGGGGGGTGGGAGGGCAATGGTTAAAGTGAAACCACAGATTGGGAGACTCAAGGTTGAGAAGGAAATCTGTCTGTGTCCTCCCCCAGGATTCCCACTTCTGTACAAGAGGAGACAAGAATTTGTTGGAATCAGATTTCAGGATGCTGACTAGATTGTTTCCTAAGGGACCTTGTCTTTGTGTTAAAATTTACCAGAATCCTTTCCCAGGACAGAAATTGATCAGACAGGGAATGGGAGAATAGCTCAGTCTGTGAAACACTTGCTGCACAAGCATGAAGACCCAAATATGATATCCAGAACCAACGTATAAGATGAGCACAGTGGTATACACCTGTAATCCCAGTCCTGTGGAGATGGAGTAAGGAGGATCAGGGAGTGACACTGGCCAGCCAGTCCAGACTGATTCTCAAGCTTCTGTTCAGTGAGAGACCCTGTAGATAGATAGATGATAGATAGATGATAGATAGATAGATAGATAGATAGATAGATAGATAGATAGATAGATGATAGATAGATAGATGATAGATAGATGATAGATAGATAGATAGATAGATAGATAACATAGATACTTAGATGATAGATAATAGATAGATAGACAGACAGACAGACAGACAGACAGATAATATAGATACTTAGATGATAGATAGATAATAGACAGACAGAAAGACAGGCAGATAGACAAACAGACAGATAAGAGCACAATTGAGGTAGATACCTGATGTTGATTTCTGGCCTCTATTTGCATAAGCCCCTACAGACAGACAGAAAAACACTCGGACACAGGTACACACACACACTCATACACAGATAGATATCTAACTGCTCAATCTTCCTCTGCTCTGCTTGCAACACTTCTGCTCTTGGTCACCAACCCACAGGCCTCATGTTCTGCAGAGATTACTACATACAAACTCTTGTGAATTATGAAAAGCTGTGAAGCTTTGATGGCTCTAGTAGTAGCGGCCATTTTCATCTTTTTTATGGTGGTCATTATGCTCTGACAGGAGTATGCTAAATGTCCTGGGATGGAATTTTTGCCTCCCAAACAAAAGAACATCAAGATGATCAGAGGGAATGGAGACACTCTGTTCTTTCTCGATGGGGATGAAAGCCAAGGCTTCCAGGTGTTGTTACTGACCTCTGATACCTGCTACATCCCTGATCCTTCCACATCCCAGAGGCCTTCTGGGTCACCAGAGGTGGCTTGGACTGTGTGTGTTCCTTATCTTTTTCTGTTTGTTTGTTTGTTTTTGTTTTTTGTTTTTCGAGACAAGTTTTCTCTGTGTGGTCCTGGCTGTCCTGGAACTCACTCTGTAGACCAGGCTGGCCTCGAACTCAGAAATCCGCCTGCCTCTGCCCCCCAAGTGTTGGGATTAAAGGCATGTGCCACCACTGCCTGGCATAGGATGACTCTTTTTCTTTTTTTTTTTCCTTATCTTTGACCTCTCTAGATCTGCTGTGACGTGGTGAGTACTGGGGTGTGCATTCCATTAACCAACTGAGCCACAACACTTGACCCAGGCCACTTGAACTCTTACATCCAGCCCCAAAGCCTCCCTGTGCCTGACCTCTCCTCCCCTGACCACAGACCCAAGGACAGGCCCTCCTGGCAGCCTTCATCAAAGTGTAAACTGAATGAGAGCAAAATAGCTTCCCTGGGTCGTTTTGACATAAACCAAAGTCCTATAGGAAAATCAGAGTAACAAGAAGGACTCACAGCCTTCCTTGCCTCCCTTTCCCATCACCCTCCACTGCATGGCCTCCTGGCCTTGCCCTCATATGGAGGGGTGATCATTATGACCACCTTCTCAGGACTCTGTCATTCCAGAGCTCTTTCAGTTTTAAACTTTTCTACTTGAAGTAAGTGAGGATTACCAAAAAAGTTGGGGGAAAAAAGTACAGTGAACATCTTATGTAAGGCTTGAGAAAACAGCAAGTACAGTGAACATCTTATGCAAGGCTTGAGAAAACAGCAAGGATTTTTTTTTTCAAAGTTCATTCTTCATCCCATTAACTGTCTCTTTTTGTCGGGCCTCTGACGCTGGCTTGAATTTTTTACTGTGCTGTATATCACACTTTCTGAAATCTGTTGGAACCTGTGATCTCATCCATCTTTTTGACCCAAGGTATGTGGACATTCTTCCTATCACGGGGAAGGTAGAGAAGAGAGGAGATTGGGCTAAGGGGAGAGGAAGAAGGCGGGGAGGTGAAGGAGGGACATAGGAGAGAGAGGGAGGGATATTGAGAACTAAGAAGATGTACACTTCAAAGGCACAGTCCCACCCTCCGACCAGGCCCCGATTCCTAACAGCCATTCATCAGTGAGTTAATCCCTAGATGTGGTTAGCACCCTCAAGATCCAGCTGCTTCTCAACAGTGCTACCAACTAGGGACCAAACTTTCAACACAGCAGCCTTCGGGGGTTACTTCACAGCCAGACTATGCCTGTAATGTTTCACATTTATTCTCTTGGTGGTCTAACACATAAAAGGAGAGATTTTTACCAAAAGCAAGTTTCCAATGTGTCTCAAAAATTCAGACCAGCTCAAGGGGCTAAAGTGGACCATGTTGTGGAAATTATCCAGCCCGAGTAGTCACAGACCTTGTAAATAGGTAGCCTTGGCAGACAATACCACCTTAGATAAGGACAAGTGAGTCATAGGCAGAGTCATACTGACCTGTCCCCTGAACCTTCACCCAGCCGATACCTGGTTCTGAAAGATATCTGTATTCCCCCTGAACACCCACACTCCAGTGTCATCCCCTTCCCCACATCCTGCCTTTCTGTGTTTATAACCCCTGTGTGAATGAATTACAATTTGAGAAAAAATAAATAAATTATTTTTTAAAAAAGTTCATCCAGAGACAAACACAAAAAAATAAATAAATAAAAAAATAAAGTGGACCATGAATTTAAGGCCAGCCAGGAACCTGTCCAAAAATCTAATAAAATAAACAGGATATAGTGGTGCATATCTATAAACCTATCTATCTATATCTTAGGATGTAGAAATAGAAAGACTAGAAATTCTGGGTCATCTCTGGATATGTAGCAAATTCAATGGTGGCCTGATGTATACAAAAGACACTAGTTCAAACCAGCAAACAAGAAAAGCAATAAAGTAAAAATATCAGACCTGTCTTCACCAGGTTCCACTCCTCTGGTCCAGCAACATCAATTGGTTCTACACAAAAACAGACCCCTACCAATGAGAGTATGAACAGTGTCCACCACTCTCTTGGGGCTGCCTGACCACGAACTGAGAGCCTAGCCCCATGTGTGCTATGATTTTTCTTGTAGTAGACAAATATCTCTAATTGTCTCTGTCCAGAGCTGAATGCATAGAGTTTACAAAAGTTTTATGCAGTGGTTTGAATGTGAAATCCCCCTATAGGCGCTAGCATTTGAACACTTGACCCCAGTTGGCCGCACTATTTGAGGAAGTCTAGAATGGATGGTCTTTCTGGAGGACGTGTGTCATTGGGAGGAAGTCTAGGACGGAAGGCCTTTCTGGAGCACGTGTCTCATGGGGAGGGGCTTCAAAGCTTCAATGCCTCTCACCATTCCCAGTGTGCTGTCTCTGCTTCCTGTTTCTGCTACTGTGCTTCCCACCAACTGCCATGCTGTCCCACCATTATGGACTCTGGCCTTCTGGAACTATGAGCTGAAATAAACACTTTATTCTAAGATGTCTTGATTATGGTGCTTTTGTTACAGCAACAGAAGAATAATTAATATCCTATGTTTAAAGGAAAGTGTACATGCATAGTCCTTTTATATACAAGTTGTGTCAAATTTTAAAATATACAAGTCAAGTGTCTTCACCTCACCCATTCTATCTGTGACAGGCATTTGCTCCCATATCTAGTCTAGGATTTAAGGCTCCAGGAGATTCAATGCCCTCTTCTAGCATCTATGGGCACTTGTGCGCATGTGCACACACACACACACACACACACACATACATACATACATATGTGTGTGTATAGTATATATGGACATATGTGTATATGTGTATATATATGTGTATATACATACATTTGTACATTGTACATTTACACATTGTACATTTGTCCATGTATATTTGGATATATCAGAGTGGCTTACAGGCTGTGGTTTGAGTAGTCCAACAATGGCTGTCTCCTGACAGAAAGATCAAGGATCCTGTAGTTGTTTGGCTTACAAGACTGAATGTCTCAGCAGTCCCAATCTGGTGCCAGGGAGGTCCTAGAGAGCTATGGGTTTTCAGTCTGTGTCAGCATCCTGAAGAAGAAGGTTCTAACGCCAGCAAAGGAACATCTCAGGAACAAGGTAAACGAATTTGCCAGCCAGGGTGAGGGTAAGCAAGAGCAAAAGCTTCCTTCTTCCACATCCTTGTATTTATGCTGCTACCAGAAGGTGTGGTCCAGATTTAGAGTGGGTCTTCTTACCTCAAATAATCCATCCAAGAAAAAAATCCCTCACGGTGTACCCAGATGCTTGGGCTTTCGCTAATTACAGATGTTGTCAAGTTGACAACTGAGATTAGCTATTACCATGATGTGCAAATACCACTGTATGTGTGTGTATGCATATTTGTGTATTCATATGTGTGCATATGAATGTGCATGTATATACATGCATGTGGAGGCTACCCACCTTATCCTTTTGTTCCTTTTAATTATTTATATATGTGTATATATGCATGCATATATACATATGTCCATGTGAATGGATATACCCTTAAAGGGCAGGAGAGAGTGTTGGATCCTACTGAAACTGTAATTTCAGGCAGTTGTGAGCTTCCATATGGATTCTGGAAGCTTGCCTGTCTCTACCCCAATCAGAGATTGTAAGTACAAGCCACTCCATCTGGTTCTGGGGACTGGACTCTGATGTATATGTATGGTATGAACATATACACATCAGGTTCATGTGTGTTTCCAACAGAGCCATCACCCCAGCTCCTGAATATCCTTTTTTTTCTATTCTTCCAGAAAAAAAGAAACTAAGTTCCCAAGGATGTGAATTTCCAGGGAACACAGAGCTGATAAGGGTTGCCCCAGTTGCTGCTCCACATGGCCCCTTCACAAAGCATGTCAAAGTTTCAGTATTTTACAGACCTTTTATTGAAAAACCACTTCAGAGTTACAAGTACATGACCCCTCATTCTCAGAGCAAGTGAAAAGGAAAGCTTGAAGCAGTCATTGTAATAAGTAGTCACTGCCACTGACTGAGCACCTACTGTGTGCCAGACACTGCATACACAGTCCATTTGCTTTTCACAGTGACCCTATGGGATAAGAAAACAGGTTCAGAGTCAGTTCTTCCCCAGTGTCTTCACCTTTTGTGCTACTGTAACACAATGCCACAAAATGGGAAATTATGAAGAATAAATTGGTTTCCCACCATTCCGATCCAAACCCACCTGCACTATAGTTTGGTGTCCAGTGATGACTACGACCTCTAAGATGGAAAAGCCAGCTGGAGTGGCACTGCCTCTGGCATAATCTGTGAAGCTTCTTTAATTAGGACCTCCCTTCCATTTGTGCAGAAAGAGCCCCAGTGGCCTGATCACCCCTTAAAATACTTCAAATGATAGCCTCTTACGTCAGATTCCACCTGGCCCTACTCAACTTCCTCACCCTTTGCCAACTGCTCCCACAGCCCAGCCAGAGAAACAATTCATCTCTCCCCATGAACAGCATGGGTGGGCAAGTTACAGCCTTTGCTGGACAGTGAGGAAATGCCTTTCCACTCCCAAATCACTCTGGGAATGGATAGCCTCTCTGCTACTTCCGCACAGCACCATTGGCACACTTGTGTTCTGGCATTCATCCCCAGGAGGGATAGCGACCCCCTGCATGCTCCCTCCTGCCTCTGTACCATTTTTTGTTGTTGTTGTTTTCTCTGTATAGCCCTGGCTGTTCTGGAACTCACTCTGTAGACCAGGCTGTCTTCGAACTCAGAAATCCACCTGTCTCTGCCTCCCAAGTGCTTGGATTAAAGGCATGAGCCACCACTGCACGGAGCCTCTGTACCTTTTATCATGTTTACTATTTTCCCTGCATTTATCCTGTCTTCTATAGCCCATTAGTGAGAAGACACTTGAGCTTCATGGCACAGACCCTTGCACATAGTGGGCTCTGTGATAGACACTGAATTGCCTAATTAGGCCAGCAAGCTAAAGGGAGGTGCTAGGCTATGAGAAGAGAGCAAAGAATAAGTCTATGGCTAATGTCAACCAGTACACCCTTCATTCCATTCTTGGAAGCTTTGGACTTTGTGTGCGGCATCCTCACCTTCACTAAGAATAGTCCAGTCAAGTATCTCGACCTCAAAGGTGAGCA
This sequence comes from Grammomys surdaster, assembly GCF_004785775.1. NCBI lineage: Eukaryota > Metazoa > Chordata > Mammalia > Rodentia > Muridae > Grammomys > Grammomys surdaster. The sequence goes on from NW_021604651.1 coordinate 7,114,787, forward strand.
TAGTCTCTTCTCCCTAATCAGCAGATGTATCTCTAGTGAGCTTACAAACTTGCTCAAGATGTCACAAATAGTGGGAAGACAAGGCTGAAACTCAAATCAGGTATTCTACTCCAGATCGGCCTTAATTTCTCTTCCTGTTGCTGGGATAAAATATTCTGACAAAAGCAACCTAAGGGAGGAAGGACTTACGTTTGCTCACAGTTCAAGGATAAGTCTATCATGATGAGGGAGGTAAGGTAGCTCGTCACATGGCATCCACAATGAGGAGACGATGTTATCTACCACAGGCATGCCCAGAGGCTCATCTCTCAGGTGATTCTAAATTCTGTCAAGTTGACACACTAACCATCATAAGATATCACTGTTTCATGAGATCATGTTATACTCATAACACTCTTAGGACAGACTTACCTTTTCATTATGAAATCTCCAAGAGATATACTAGTTGCAGGTTTTGACATTATTATTTGAACTGAAGAGATGGTGAATCAGTTAAGAACACTGTTTACTCTTACAGAGGACCTGAGTTCAATTCCTAGCACCCACATGACAGCTCACAGCTGTCGTAACTCCAGCCCCAGGGGATCTGATGCCCTCTTCTGGCCTCCACAGGCACCAGACACATAAGCAGGTACACAGACATACAATTCAGGAAAAACACCCATGTACATAAAATAAAACATTGTTGTATTATTACTGTGTGTGTGCATATGTATGAATGAGCATCCATGAAAATCAGAATGCAGCTGTAGACTTAGCTCCCTCCTCCCACCCTCTTCCATGTTACATGGGATTGAACTTTAGTCGCCAGGCTTCCATAAGAAGCACCTTTATACCCGCTTAGCTGTCTCCGGGCTCCAATCTGCAGTCCTATTATGGGGCAGTGGAGAGACAGTCTTACTGTGTGGCCCTGGCTGGCCTGGAACTTGCTGTTTTCCTATGTAGACCAGGCTCACCTCAAACTCACAGATAACCAACAGCCTCTGCCTCCTGAGTACTGGATTAAAGGTTTGCATCACTGTGCCCAACCTATCTGCAGTTCTTGACCCAAAGGAGAAAGAGAGTAGAGGATGAGCTGGCCCACTGCTTGCAGTATGATGTTTGAAGCCACTATCTCCTGCCATGTGCTGACTTGGCTTTCTTCTTGCTGTTGTTATCACCAATCTTGACTCGGCTGAGGAATGATGACTGGCTTGTCACTGCTTAACACTGGACTGGACCAGCCCTCCGCCCTACCTCCTTCTGTTACCTCAGACAAACTCTTTTTATTTTATTTTTTTAAGATTTATTTATTTTATGTATGTGAGTACACTGTAGCTCTCTTCAGACACACCAGAAGAGGGCATCAGATTCCATTACAGATGGTTGTGAGCCACCATGTGGTTGCTGGGAATTGAACTCAGGACCTCTGGAAGAGCAATTGGTGCTCCTAACCACTGAGACATCTCTCCTTAAGCCATCTTATATTCTCTGTTCTATTTTTAAAACAGAAGAAAAGTTCTGGATTTGCTTAATCTTAATTCTGGTGATGAAAAAAACATAGTCTAGCATTCCCTTAAATGAATGATTCAAGTAACTGTGCCTGCCAACCAGAGAGGATTCTGGTCCTCTCTGACCCCACCCCTCTCCACTCCTTTATTCCCCCCACCCCTCCCCACTCCTTTATTCCCTTTGCTCCCCCACTCCCACCCCTGGGCTCTGTGAATTGTTCAGAGTCCCACTGGCACCACAGACTTGTCCCAAGAAACCTCACTTCTGACTGCCATGGAAGAAGATACAACACTGTGAACCCATGGGGCCTCCGAGGAATGCAAAGGGCCCCTCTTTGCTAGACAGGACCCCCTGGAGAAGCATACTTCCCAGCTCTAGGACTGAGGGAAGGCAAGAGAGCCAACTCTAAGGGCACATGGAAGAGCTCAATCATCAAGGCACATAGGCACATAGGGCTCAAGTGCAGCACAGACATTAACGCACACTACTGGAGACGGAGTGAGCACACGCAGCACAGACATTA
>NW_021604651.1:7116810-7125846 GCF_004785775.1 Grammomys surdaster
TGTTGGAGACGGAGTGAGCACACGCAGCACAGACATTAGCGCACACTGTTGGAGACGGAGTGAGCAGTCCTGACTGTTCTGAGTCCACAGAGCTACGCTTTTATTTTCACGAGCGCCCATTCACGTGTCAGCATGGCCCATGGCACTAGTACTTAGTTTGCTTGTCTCCGCATAGAGGTTTTGTGTTGAATTCGATTTTTAAAAGCTATTAGAATACCTATTTCATTTACTGAGATCTTCAGAGACTCACATCTGGAAGTGGCAATGCATCATAGTTTGCCTCAAAAGGGGAAAAAAAATGTGCCCCAGAACAAGGGGTTTTCACTACTTAAAGCTGAGACAGTCCAGAGCAATTTTGAGTGTGTATGACAGAGTATGTCTGACACCTAGTAGTATATTCACCTAGTACTGAATATACACGTTCAACAAATCGGCTGTGCATCCTGCAAGCCTGGAAACCATCTATTTCCCTGAAACTGTTTGAGGGACATAGGTAGATTTGGAAAATGGAAGCAGTTTTTCTGAGATGGTGGCTTCTTGTTCTGGGCAGACACAGGGAGGAAAAATGGCAGGAAAAAACAGATCTGGCTTGTAAACTGTACCAATAGTGGAGATAGGACACCCAGCAGCTCTATAAAACATCAAGCCAGCTTCTGTTAGGGACTCAAGCCTTCAGGTCTCTCCCATTCTGAGCGGCAGAGCTGCTGCTTTCTCTTTCTCTGCCCCTTGGTCTTCTGTCTTTCCCAGCATTCAATTTTTTGTCCATGCCAGGGACGATATCTTGAGAACCACAGACAACTACCAATAGTCCCTGTCACATTTCTCTCTAACCAAAACCATTGTTTAAGGAATTACAGGAAACCATTGTGGACCAACTGCCATGGTGAACTGAAGGACAAGAAACATGGTAAATATAAAGCCCAAATTACAACCAAAGTTGCATATGTTATTGAGGATGAAAGAGTGTGTAATTAGAGATACCCCACATCTCAGGAAAGCTATGCTAGCCTGCATGAGCCCTGCCTGATACTGGGCAGACAGCAAAGACAAGGGCAGGCGAGAGAGTCACCTGACATGTGACCTGTGGTGCTCCAGCCCTGGGTAGATGGCCATGTTACACCATTATTGGGCTCGGGACTCATGTCAGCAGTTATTCTAACAAGAAAACTCTGCCTTATTCTTTGACCTCATCATGGTCGTCTGTGGTAGCAATCAGAGGGTTAATTGAATACAATCGGAGATAGATTTGAGGAGACAGCAGTATATTAAATTAGGAGGAAGCATTCCCACGGTTTTGATTTACTTTTACAGGAAGAAGCAAAATATTGGACATCTTCTATTATTTCACTCTTGCCTGGAGGGTAAATGAGAGATAAACTTGCAGAAAATTCTAAAAAGGCTGCTTGAATCCCCAGAGACTCTGGGATGATGTTTTCTTTTACAGACAATAAAAGGTCAGTCTCTAAATGCAGACAGATACACCTTGGCAACTCTCACAAGAATCTCCAGGTAGAGCTCACTATTTTAATCCTGAAATTTGCAAGAGAATTGCAAAGGGAAAATACATTTTACTTTTTTTTTTTTTTAATAGGAAAGTTGTTTTTAAACTTCTCTGTTCTCCCTGTGGTCCAGCTTGACTACTGATGTTTACTGAGAGATTGTGAAACAGTCAAGAAAGTTTTAGGCCCTCTGAGAAAGCAGTCTGATAGATAATGAAGACCCTCGGTGTGCACAGGATGGACACTTCAGCGAGCCTTTCCATTTTCATGGGAGCTGAGGCTGATACTGCAAGTCTCACCGTGGCAGCTTGGATCAAGCTAAAGGCTGCAGCAAGCATGGGACCAGTGATATCCCGCCAGAGAGCTCTCCACAAAGGGGACAAAAGTTTTTCCAGGTGATGATTACAGGCCGGTGAGGTTTATCACAATAGCCCTTCCCACTCAGCATCAGAAACCCCATTGTACAGGTGAGAAAACTACAAGCCACAAGTGTTCTCTGACTTGTCTGAAGCGATAAGGGGCTGAACAGGAATGAGACTTGAAGAGCCAGCCAGGTTCTGTGCTTCCGGGTCCTTTCTGTATTTACTGGTCACAAGACAGTAACGCAAGTAGATACAAACCAAGTTCGCCCCCGTCTGACGAACCTAGGAAATGCACTGGCTCCGCTTTCCGGGAGTTCCTTAGGGGATCTACAGAAGAAAATGAGACAGTCTCTAAGGAATTTAAACTGTAAGGTAAAATCATCTCCTCCAAGTTGTTATTTATTTAATGACAGAGATATGTCACTAAAAAGGTAACCTATGTATGCTAACTTTTGGGAAGACCCGAGTCCTTCGGCAAATTATATGTGGAATATTGAAAGATTACAGAGGCCAGTTTTTCTTCATCTTCATTCCCTTCTCCCTATGATGGTTTTTAAAAAGTCCCGTTCATCTATTTTATCATTTAGACACACGTTTCAATCCTGGTCTCCTGTGCAGGCTCTGAGCACACTCCTCTATCAGCAAGCTTTTCTCTGCAGATGGACCCCAAACGTTGGAGCCTGACTCCCTTCCTCAACATACAACATGTTTGTAGATATTAGAAGCCATTAGCCCAAATTCAAAACTGTTTTCGAGGTCTAGCATGCTGTGAGCCTTTTTCTGAATTCAGATTGCTTAAATAAAAGGGAAATTGGGATAGACAGATGAGAGACTGTACTTGTTTGGTTTGGTTTTAAATCATAGTATACGGTTCATCTGTTGACTGATTAGGTCTAGACCAGAGAATGCTCACTTCTATACGTCATTAGGTTTTGCTTTATTTTAGAAAGTTGTGTTCAAAGGCTAGTGGTGATGTACTTATTTTGACAGAGTGCTTGCCTGGTACTCACTAAGCCCTGGGTCCCATCTCTAGCACTACATAAACCCAGGGTGCTGCTGCTCATTTGTGATCCTAGCACTCAGAAGGTAGAGACACAAGAATCAGGAGTTAGAGGACATCCTCAACTATATACAGAGTCAGAGGCTAGCCCAGGCTACATGAGACCCTGTCAGAAAGATAGAAAGAAAGAAAGAAAGAAAGAAAGAAAGAAAGAAAGAAAGAAAGAAAGAAAGAAAGAAAGAAAGAAGGAAGGAAGGAAGGAAGGAAGGAAGGAAGGAAAGAAAGAAAGAAAGAAAGAAAGAAAGGAAAGAGAGAGAGAGAGGGAAACAGAGAGAAAGAGAGGGGGAGAGAAAGAGGGAGGCAGGGAGGCAGGGAGGCAGGGAGGCAGGGAGGCAGGGAGGCAGGGATGGCGGGGAGGGGGGTGGAGAGAAAGAAATTTAGCTGAGTTCTAAAAGACTACATAGAATAAATGACTCAGTGTGTAGCTGGTTTTAGCTAATTTCTTGAACTGATGATACAGGCACATAGTATAAATTTCAAAAGAGAAAAAAGACATTACAGTACAAACCACGTCCTTCTACCCTGGACCTGGGCCACCTAGCTCATCAGCCCTGAGGCAGCCTTGCCAGCTTTTGTCCTTTGAGATGTTTTCCATGCTTCCCCACAGTGCTTCACTTCAGTTCTTAATCACAGAGAATGGTGTACAGCCTGCTCTACACATCACTCCTCCATCTCAGCCATACATCTCAGAGGGCCTCCTGTCCATAACAAAATCGAAACAAGCAAGGCCAGCACACTGCATCTCTGAGAGCACCCTGTAATGTCATAAGCCTTGGAAGCAGTTGCCAGATGATTGTTCGTTCTTGGGATTAAAAGATCTTTTTCTCTTTGGAGGTACCACCAACCCATGTTCTGAAACACCCTGGGAATTTTCTCCTCTTGCAGCTTCTAATCTTAGCCTTCCTTTATGAGACTGGCTGACACATTTCACTTGTATACACCTCAATTTAATTTTCTTCTTCGGTGAACTTAAGAAGAAAGCATCTTGATTTGAGTTTAATTCCAAGGAGACTTTGACAAGGCTTAATTTAAAAGCAGACAGCACTCTCCTGGGGTGAAGCAGGTGTTGTGGAGGAAAGGTGAGCAGAGGGCAGGTCTGGGGATTCACAATGCAGAACCCAACACAGGTCTAGCCCCAAGCTCCTAACATGCCCATTTTGGCTCCTTTAAAGTGTTTAGTAAGTCTATAGTACAATGTGTATGAACTTATATGTTCATGTGTTCGTAAGTGTCCATGTGTATGTGTGTACATGCATGTGGAGGTCAGAGGACAGCTTCAGCTGTCACTCCTTAGGCCTACTTTGAGACAGGACCTTCACTGGCCTGGCACTCAACAACCCTTTGTAATTAGGCCAAGTCTATGAACTAGCCTCCCTTCAGAGAGCAATATAGACCACCCTCTTTAAGAATGGACAGTCTAGGGAAATACATGGGTCTATATGTGTGCATGCATGTATGTACAAAGTATGTGGCCATGTGTGTGTATACATCTGTATGGAGATAGAAATTGGTGTCGAGTGTGACTCTTCATGTTATTGTTTTGAGACAGGCTCTCTCATTGAACCTGGAGCTCACTAATTTGCTAGACTGCCAGGCCAAAAATCCCTAGTAACCCTCCTGCCCCCTGGTTCCGGGATTATGGGCACACACTGCCACACCAAGCTTTGTGTGGATTCTAGAGATCCAACTCAAGGTCACATGCTCCTGTGACAAGCCATCTCACCAGCCTTGAGCTTCAATTTTAAGTCCACTCAGAGCCAGAAAAACTTGATCGTCCCTAGGAAATAGCTAAGCACTCTACCCATAGAGCCTCAGTTTCTTTAGTCTCAGAGTAGAGGAGCGAACCTGATATCTGTCCTCTTCCTGTCGAGGTTCCTGACATGGAGGGCAGCAGACGTTGCTTACAGAGAATTGAAGCAAGCAGCAACCTTGCCTGGAGGTCCTCTGGGTTAAATGCATGCAATCTTCCCACGAAACAAAGTCAAATGCTCTTGGAAGGATGTCAAAATACATCTCTTGATCCCCAAATACTCCTCCCCCCAAAGATGCTTCCAAGGATATTTTCCGAGTAGCCTTGTGTTCCACGAAGATCAGGGCAGTTCAGATTAATATCAACATTTCATAGAGTCTAATAACAAAATGCTCCACAAAGATGTTGTCTATCAAAAGTACATGAGACAAAGACTTTGTAATATTAAGACCAGATGTGGGAAATATCGGAGAAGGGATTTACTTTCAGCATACCCAGGGAGATACAGGAAAAATGTATGCAATATCAAACGAGTGTGGCTTTTGCTGGATTTTTTCCCCCCGCAAATATTGACCAGTAACAAAGCAATTTGTGCTTAAATACATAATACAAAAAATGGAGGTTTCTTTCAATTCTTGGCAGGAGCCCCTCTTAGCACTAAGCCATAATAGCTCAATAAATATACAAAGTCACCTTTCATTGTGCTCAAGTGCTAGGGAAGGGCAAACAGTTCACCTTCCCTTCAGCCCCCACCATTTACATCATAATTACTCCCCTGGTGACAGCCAACAGGGTTACAGAGGCCAGCAAGCAGGACAGTCCCCAGACAGAAATGTTTCTCTCTCCTTGAAAGGAGAATCCCATTAAGTGAGGGTCACTTGGGACTCCCGGTGGGATTTCTACTCCCCTTCCTGCCTGCTGCCTTCCCCAAGGAGCAAATAGAAGGACTCAGGTGGAAAGCAGGTAAGTGATAGTTGGTGGCACAACATGACCCATGGATGTGATTCCCACAGAGATAGCCCAGTCAACTGATCAGACTTTCTGGGCTGCCCTGCCACACCCTGAAGCTAAGAGTTAGAGAGCTCACAGCAGACACTCCAGCGGAGGAGGCTGCAGCCTTGTGTTTCGAATTTCCTGGCTATTGTCAATTTGTCTAGCAAGCTCCATATTATCTACACTTAAGAGACTTTTAATTTCCTTCCTTAATAACAAAAATCTGTCCGAGGTGGTTATAAAATGTGTATTTATTTACCTCTGGGACTACGGCTGAGGGTCATGTGAATGTACAGTGGGTTAGGGAGGAAGAAGGGGCTGGGGGAAAGTCTGCTTTTCTTTTCCCTAAACTGCTCCAGCGCCCTGGATCTCATCCTCCCTCACTCTGACTGAATTAAGAAACAAAGCTGTCAGACCTGAGAGCTCACTCACCTTACTACCCTGAGCCACTTGAACCTTTGCTGAGATGGTCTTGAGTCACAGCAACAAAAGCTTGAACTGATCTTTAGAGGGAAAATCAAGAAAGAGCCCACCATTGGGCAGTGAGGTTTGTCAACTGCAAACAGCAGCCATAAGCTGCTGAAAGTGGCCCATCAGGAGGTTCTGGAAAGTTCTTCATACCCACCTGCTTTTGCACTATAGAACAGGGCTGAGTTTGCCTGCTAGTTGCATTTGCTGGAAAAGGATTCTCCCCTTCAGTCAGAGAGAACACAGAGAACATATGGTTGTTCCCAAGGAGACAGTGTTGTTGGATGCTGCAAATTTTAACTGACCTGTGTCTTTACCTGCTTGAAAGAAGGGCAGTATACTCAGGGAGGAAAGAGCTATGAAGAAAGGCATTTAGCATCCTCTATTCTGTCTGTAATCCAAGGTCTAAGAGAGGGAGATATACTCAGTGCAGGTTAAGAGAATTAAGGTGTGTGTGACAGCTGGACTGCAGTGGCATAGTTTGAGAAACTAAAGTGTCCCTCTTAAGGGTTCATCAGTAGATGAGAAGAATGCCCCAAGGCCTGAGAATCAGCCTGGGAGGAGCACAAAACTCCAAGTACACAGGAGCAGTGATGCTAGCGACCACTTCCAGGCACTTGCTATAATCCATACCTATACTGCCCTCACAACACCATCCTCATTTTGCAAATGAAGCACAAAGGTTAAGCAACTTGCCTGAGGCCATGCAGCAATTAGTAGCAGAGTTTTAAGTCTGATGCTACATTCAAACATTGTGTTGAGACAACGCTAGTCTGGCAGGATAAGGCACCAGGTGAATTTTTGATTTACTTAAAAGCTGGTATAACCTGGTGAGTGTAGTATTTGTGTGCTTGGCTGGGGGGTGGGGAGTGTTAAGGTAGTGATGGACAAAGACAACCAAAGAAACAGAGGAGAGTATAGTGGTGATCTAGTTATGATTAATAGCTCATGGAACTATGTGGTGGCAATAGGGATGGAAAGGAAAGGCAAGGCTAGCCTAGACCAGGAGCTTTATGGGATGCATCTTTAATGCTGCTGTGCACAGCAGCCTACATGTCACTCTCCTGCTTGCCTTGAGCCCCTGGTGCATCTCTCCTTTTTTTAGAGTAAGTTCCTTGCATCCTCTAAATGCAATCCAATCCTTGCATTTAGAGTGAGATCTTGCATCAAGTGAGTTTCTTGATCCCTCTTGTCCTGAGGCCAAGCTTGCTTCCCCATACAGTGCAAGCCTTTGATGGACTCAAAATTTCTAGCTAGAAACTCTGGGAAACAAGGCAGAAGCCCTACTATGAAATGGACACCCAGGAGAGCAAGACACCTGGCAGAGTGTGAAGGAGACAGAGCCCTCTGAGGTGGAGGGGCCTGCAGGATACAGGAGGGGAGATGTCCTGTCAGCAGTTGAAACTGCTATCTGGGGCACAGAAAAGGGTCATGGCTGAAGAGGTCATCTGCAAGGAGGTGTTAATGAAACCATGAGAATGGACAAGCTCAGAGAGAGGCAGCAGGAAGGGCAAGACCTGAAAGAAGCCCATTGTTGAAGACAACAAAGGAGGAGCAGACAGGAGACTGGGAAGGCTTGGCCCAGGAGGGAAGGGGAGAAGAAAGCAAGGGCAGGCTAGAGGGCAGCCACTTCTTTGGAGATGACAGACATTCTTATCAGCTGGTACAGAAACTTTCACAGCCACAGGCCCAACCCCAACCCCATCACAAGAGCTCTCTGCAAAAAAGTAACCCTTAGGGAATGACAGAAAGTCAAGATGAGCTGAACTTGGATAGTATATGGTAATTTTAGGAGACAAACAAAGCCCTCCTTGCCTAAGGATGCCTCCTCCCCTCTTGGGCTCTGTTCTAGTTAGGACAGGATGTATTGCCCAAGAATACTGTAATAGTCGAGTTTACTGGGGGTAAACACAGGCTTTGAAGCAGGTTTTGGAGCAGAGTCCAAAGATAAGGATCAGGTCACTAGGCTCACAGAGGCACTATGACAAGAGGTTAGGTAGGCATGCAACAAAGATTGAACATTTGGTGACTTTGCCAAAGCAGGATCTGCCAAGGGTTGTCAGCCAACTCCTGGTATTTATTCACTGAGCGTTCAACATGCCAACAAGCAAGCAAGTAAGTGGTCAGAACTCACTATGGCCAGATCAATAACACACTCCTGGTCTTTATTCACTGACAATAAGATCCAAGCAACCAACTAACAATAAGATCCAAACAAGCAGACAGTCAGAACTCACCACGGCCAGATATTTGCCTATATATGACTAAGCTTTTCTAGCCTGTGCACTGAATAGAAAGGCAGACTCCAGGCCTATGGAAGTGCTCATGGGAATCATGGGAAGAAGAACTAACTAAGCCCTAGCCCTTTAGGTGAGGGTGGCACCTGTATAGATCTGAATGCTGCAGGAGCCACAGCAGGACATGAAGAGCCTAGTGGAAGAACCATTTGAGTCACTTCTTAGAGACACAGAGATCTTTGGTGGAGATAGAACCAGGGCCTCCAGCCGAGGCCAACAGTGGGAGAGAAGCCAGGGATGGGAGCGTAGGAGTCAGGTGACTGTGGAGGACTGACTGATCCCCAGCTGAAGAAGGCCTTGAATGACATGTGAAACTTTGGATAGGTTAGAAGCTGAACACCAGGGCTGGAGAGATAGCTCAGTGGTTAAGAGCACTGACTGCTCTTCCAGAGGTCCTGAGTTCAATTCCTCAACCACATGGTGGCTCATAACCATCTGTAATGGGGATCTGATGCCCTCTTCTGGTGTGTCTGAAAACAGCTACAGTGTACTCATGTAATAAATTTTAAAAACAAACAAACAAGCAAACAAACACAAACCAAAATAGAAAAAGAAGAAGGAGAAGAAGAAGAAGAAGAAGAAGAAGAAGAAGAAGAAGAAGAAGAAG
>NW_021604651.1:7125856-7133173 GCF_004785775.1 Grammomys surdaster
AGAAGAAGAAGAAGAAGAAGAAGAAGAAGAAGAAGAAGAAGAAGAAGAAGAAGAAGAAGAAGAAGAAGAAGCAGCTGAACACCAGAAAAGCCCAAAGCCCACGGGTGAAGGGAGGAAAGGAGGTAGAGACAGAGGGAGGGGAGGGGAGGGGGAGGAAAAGGAAGGAGAAGGAGGAGGAGGAGAAGGAGGAGGAGGAAGAGGAGGAGGAGGAGAAGGAAACACTCCTGTGGAAGCTGGATAGCATGAAAATTAAAACATGGAAACATTCAGGTCCCTCCCTGTTCCAACTCAAACACGGGTCTCTGGGCTTTCTTTAACCTGTGTTAACCTCTGCCTCATCTCTGTGATCAGGGTATTTGTTTCAAAGTCTGATTAGAGAACAAGGTGAAACCATGCACAGCATTAGCTTAGTTACTGATCCTGTAGGAACACGAGAGACACGAAGTTCTCTAGAAACCAACCATCCTCATTAGTCAGGACTTGAAGAATCTGAGGTATCTACAGTATGACATCTTAGTAAGAATCTGCCAGATACACACATTCTCTCTGCTCTTTGTACACTAGAGGCTGGGATGGTTCAGCCACAGCTGCATGAAGCAAGCTGGGTCAGATGGGGCTGTGAACTCAAGGACCAGGCTAAAGAGTGAGGTAGGGACCTCGGACAGGGGGGCATTAGGAGAGACATGGCCCAGAGTTCCAGTGCCTAGAAAGGGGGTAGTGCATGTAGAAAGCAAACTGGGAAAAGTGGGGAATGGGTGAGTGGGGCTGGGTGTAGCTCAGTTGATAGCGTACTTGCCTAGCATTCATGAATCCCAGGGTTTGATCCCAAATACTGCTTTAACCAGGAGTGCAACCTTGTACTTGGGAGGTAGAGACAGGAGAATCAGAGATTCAGGATTATCCAGTTACATAGTGAATTTGAGGTAAGCCTGGGCTATGTGAGACCCTAGTGGTAGGGGGAGAAGAAGGGGAAGAGGGGGAGGAGGAAAAGGAAGGGGGAGGAAGGGAGGAATAGAGGGAAAGATGGGGAGAGGGAGAGAGGAAAAGAAACAAGTGCCCCCAACCTTCACAGCTGCCATGCTGACCTTCTGTGGAGAAAGGGTCAGCTTTATCATGCCCCATTAAAGCCTCGGGCTCTGCACTTAGCAAGAGCTGCAAAGATGGATCTTCTCGAGCCATCTTTGGTCTAGTTTACCACCATCTTATGGCCTTTTGTAGATACCTCTCAGTGGTCATGCCCCATACCCCAGGTTGAAAGGATTAGAAAGGTCTCTTAGTTTTGGCTCATGCTGGCTTCCTCCAGTGTCCCAAATAGCAGTCACCCATGAGGCTCTGCAGTCACCCAAGCCAACCCTGCACCCACGAGGCTCTGGCTGTTGGAATGCATACATTGTACCTGTCTACACAGACAAACAGATCCTACAGTAAGTAGGCTTAGGTGTGCAGAGCCAAGTTCATCCCGTCCTTCACTCAGCAGATACCAAATGTCAGTGAGTTTCCCTGGAGTCCTCTGCTTGCATGGGAAGGAGACCTGAGCAAGAGGCAGGGCAGCTACTGGAGCATGCAGCTTAGGCCATGGCAGGAGACAGAGTCTTGATTAAAGCTGTGCTTTACCAGAAAGACAGTGGAAATGAGAGCCTAGCAAGCCTAGACTTGGAGGTCTCCCAGCACCAAGTGCCCTACTCACCATTTTACTCTGAATCTATTGGCACCATCAGGGTGGGTGCAGAATGGTTGGGAAGTGGGGACAAGGGAGACTCATGGGGAGTCTTACAAGTCTTCCTGCTACCAGTAGTTTTTCTTTGGGCTAGCTACTAAAGTGCCCATGAGTAATTTGTGAGATTAAAAAAAAAAACTACTTTGGGGACCAGAGAAATGGCTCAGTGTGTAGAGATTAACTCTGCTGTCAACCTAAGTTCTATCCCCAGAACCCACATGGTGGAAGGATGCAACCAATTATTGAATGTTGTCCTCTCCCCTCCACAGGGGTATGTGTGAATGTACACTACTCCCTTAGGAGCACACACATACACACACTTTTTTATCTTTAAAAACAAACAAACAACAACAACAAAACTTGAGGCTGGAGAGATGGCTCAGTGGTTAAGAGCACTGACTACTCTTCCAGAGGTCCTGAGCTCAAGTCCCAGCAACCACATGGTGGCTCACAACCATCTGTAATGGGATCCAATGCCCTCTTCTGGTGTGTCTGAAGATAGCTACAGAGGACTCATAAATAAATCTTTAAAAAAAAAAATCCCAAAGGGAACAAGTTTGAATTCTGTTGAGGAAAGTTCTCCACTCTACCCCACTGAATGTAAATAGGGAAAAGTCACAGCTGAAGGTCATATTCAGGCGAAATAAACCACTGAGGCACATTTAACAAGTCTCCACTTAACACTGTTTCTAAAACTTTCTAGGAAAAAAAAGAGATTTTTCATACAAAAGAAAACATTCCTAGCACTCTTGATATCCTTCAACAGAATCTCGTATCCCCTTAGGATGAATATTTATGCTTGTTTTTGGCCTCAAGTATCGCAGAGACATCTCCTGGAATACATGCATCACGGGCCTCTACTGCTCAGGTCCCCGCTTCTACCACTGTTCAGGTCCCCTCCCTCCACTTCTACCACACCTCCTTCATACTTGTAATTCTCGGTGAAACCAGAAAGGACATGAATGTGGAAGTAAGTACACATATGCTTCCAATATGCCATTTATCCATGTTACATTTGGAGAACGCTTAGCAACAACCACAAGATTGGAACCTTGAACTTAAGTCTGGGAATGTTGTGAGTCAGGGTTCCCTAAGCCACACATCACAGCTTCCATAAACTGACCTTCAGAGCAGATCTAGAAAGTTTGAAGGTCAAAGAGAGGGCTGAGAGATGCTAATCTGAGCATTTCTGACTCTTGCACAAAGGGAATATTAAAAGGTGGGGTGGAGGAGGGACAAAGCTCTACTGTGGAGCCCGAGCTCTCTCTCTCTCACACTGCAGTTCTTAGAGAAAATACCTAAACCTATAAAAGATGATGAAGACATTCTAAGAAGGAAGTTTACAGCTCTAAATGCCTATATTAAAAAGAGAGAGACAGAATGAGATCTCAAACAACCTAATGGTGCACATTAAGACAACAGACAAGCCGGGCAGTGGTGGCTCACGCCTTTAATCCCAGCACTTGGGAGGCAGAGGCAGGCAGATTTCTGAGTTCGAGGCCAGCCTGGTCTACAGAGTGAGTTCCAGGACAGCCAGGACTACACAGGGAAACCCTGTCTCAAAGAAACCAACCAAATTAAAAAAAAGACAACAGACAAACAAGAACTAACCACACCCAAAGGCAGTAAACAGGAAGAAAAACTAAGATCAGAGCAGAAATTATTGAAATTAAAACAAACAAACAAATAAGCAAAATACAAAATAAAATTACATAGGCCTCAATAGTAGGAAAACCAGGGTACAATGGGTAAAAATTTTCTCAGTTTAAATTTGCTTGGTGATTCCTTCAAGATGACAGTGAATAGATGCTTCCGTTTTTTATTTTTAATAGTTCAAAATTCCTGAAGAAATTGCATATACATTTATTTTTGTTGTATGGACCAGAAAGTCCATGCAAAGTCCTTCATCTTATACATGAAGAAGGAAGTGTTACAGTGAGGGAAGCTGGCAGTGTAGCCAGTGTATAACAAGGCCAATTACCAACAAATAATAAAGACTGTTTCTGAAGAAAATCTTAGTTGTGGGCCTGTGATAGGGGATCAGTATCAGAGCCACGGCTGAGAAAGAGGACAGGAGTCCTGGGTGGGCTGTACTGATGTGAGTGGAGTCAGCCCTCATGCAGCTAGTAGGGATCCATCACTCCATTCAGATTAATATTTTTTCAATGTATTTCAAGTATATTTTATGTTCCTAAACCTTCCAGGAGGTTGTACAGAACATGGTGTGTTGTTTTGCAATCTGGATGCTGGAGAGAAGCAGAGTCAATCTGGAAATAAAAGATATTTAATTGAATTGGCTTTTGTTTTGACAGATGTTTTATACAGTACTTTGTCTGTTAAGAACAAGATGTTCCAATAAATACTGGATAAGTGGGAGAGAAAATTTACTGTGGGGCCGTAAATCAATTGGCAAGAGGTCGTAAACTGCAAGATTGGTGCTCAAAGCATTTATTAGATTATCAGAGTCTAAGATTGATCTGTAGTTTTATCTACCTTCCCTCATTCATCATTTTTATAGGATGTGAAAAAGAGTTATAAAGGATAAATTGCTTTAAAAATTAAAATATGGGTTTTAGACAAAGTAGTCGACCAGGATATGAAGCAGAGATTTTTGAAAGTTACAAACCCAGAGAGATATCCAACATAGAAATATATTTGATATTTTGTAGGAGGTAATTGCCAGTTTAATAGGAAATTAAACACTGAGATGGAGGAATGACAGAAGTCTTAAAACCCAGAAGGTCCTGGAGGTTATTGCATCAGAGCCTATCATCTTACAGATGAGGGGACCAGGCTGAAGGCTTAAGGGCTTCCATAAGACAGCCAGTCAATGGTACCAATGATTGTCTTTGTACTAAAGATGATACAAAAAGGTTAGTGATTTTTTTTTCTTTTTTGGAGAGAAGACAATTTTAACAGAAAGAAAGGAAGAAAGGAAGAAAGAAAGAAAGAAAGAAAGAAAGAAAGAAAGAAAGAAAGAGAGAGGGAGGGAGGGAGGGAGGGAGGGAGGGAGGAAGGAAGGAAGGAAGGAAGGAAGAGAAGGAAGAAAGAAAGAAAGAGAAGGAAGGAAAGAAAAAAGAAAAGAAAAACAGACAACTTGGTATGTGTACACACAGATATATATAAATTTTAACTTAAGACATATGCATGCTATGGGTTTGGGAGATTGCTGCAAAATCATGAGAACCTGAGTTCAAGCCACAGCATCTACATTAAAAGGCCAGTACTAGGGTGTAGAACTGTTACTCTGGCACTGGGGAGGTAGAAACAGGAGTCTCTCTGAGCTTTTCTGTCCAGGCAGCCTACTCAAATATGTGAGCCAACCAGGCAGTAGTGGCACACGCCTTTAATCCCAGCACTTGGGAGGCAGAGGCAGGGGGATTTCTGAGTTCGAGGCCAGCCTGGTCTACAGAGTGAGTTCCAGGACAGCCAGGACTACAGAGAAACCCTGTCTCGAAAAACCAAAAAAAAAAAAAAATCTGTGAGCCATTGGTTCAGTAAGAAACCTTATCTCAAAAAATAAGACAGAGAACAACTGAAGAAAACAACCAGTGTTGACCTCTGTTTCCCTGCCCCACAGACAGACCCAAAAGGCACACATCATAAACTCCTTTAGGACAGAAATTATTTCTCCCATTAAGTACGTTGTTTTAAGGGTCTGTGAATATCTGTCTACACACTTTGGGATGTTTTGGCGAACCTTCTGTGCACCTCATCTGTGCTTCACATGCGTCTCTGTGTTGGCAATGCCCTAGTGGCCCTACAGACCAAGAAAAAAACCTCTGCAGTACATACTATGGATGAGGCAAGTGGACGAAACCAGCTACTTGAGGCTTGTGATACATACCTTCCTGCTTGGGTGATCTAAAGCTTGTGTTCTTCTGGGCCAAACTTAGATGTTAACTAACCCTCTCAACCAAGGGAGAATGATACCAGCCAGACACTAGGGCATCCAATTTAAAGAGATCCCAGACTGGAGAAATGAGAACGTCTGCTGAAGGAAGGGCTAGCAGGTGGGACCAGCCCCTCTACAACCGATTGCTTCTGCAATGTCAGGAAGAGCCCGGGGGCACGGAGGACCTGAAGACTGGCTCCACCCCACCAAAGTTGCACCGATCCCAAGTATTCTGGAAACAGAAGCACTGGAAGATATAGGGTGCCCATATAAAATGCAGCACTCAGTTGAGTTGGAATATTAAAAAACTTAAATAACCTTCTAGTAGAGATATGTCATAAATGCTAATGAAACATACTAAAAAATCTGTTTTATATGAAATTCAAAGTTGATTCATTGTCTATATTTCTATTTGCTATATTTTATCTGAAGAGCTAAGAAAAGCCAACAGAGGCAGAAAAGATACAGAACTATGAAGAAAGGGGTCCGAGGGGAGTCACAGAGAGTTCTCGACTGCAATACAGTAGAATTAAAATACAGCATTCTGGGAAAGTTCAAACTGAGGTTCTCAATCCAGAGTGCATGTTAGAAGCTCAGTGGTAGCCCCACCTCCAAAAAATTAGCACACACACACACGAAGTACACTGTTGAGTTTATTACATTTTTGTAATTAATATATATTTCTTCAGTGTTATTTTTATATGTGTACCATGTGAAGAGAGCTAGGTAGCTCTCTGAAGACACTCAAGGGCTGGGCTCCTAGTGTTTCAGACTCTTTTGGTAGCTGAGAAATCCCAGTAATTCTTCAGTCTGCATTTCACAAAGTTCACCAGGTTAACGGTGAGCCTAAGTGTCAGTTACAGCTAAGAAGACCACTGCTTGGGGGATCTGAAGTCCAGCCTTCAGAGACAACATATGCAAGCAGGCCTCCACCTCTGCTCCAGGAAGATTCAGACATGGAAGCAGAGGACTGCTCTGTGAGTCAGCCTGAGAGGAGGGCTGACCCCAGAGGACTCACTGGGTACACATAAGGAGTGGAGAGACCCCCTCCTTTAGACTCTTTCTCCCAGTTCTTGCACCAGATAGGGCAGAACCAATGAGAGGGAAGACAAGGGTATGCTGGCCTCCAGAACTTTCAGTGGACTTTCTACTTAGTATATACTGGAGGAGACGGCAAGGCAGTTTATCAAAATAGGCAGATGCCGTGAAACACTGCAGGCTAACTGGGGATATACCATGATAGCAACAGACTCTCGGAAGAGCTGACAAGATGGACAGAGGCTGTCTTTGAGTGAATCAATCTCTCAGCAAAAGAGATGCATGACCCTCCACTATAGGACCACTCATGAGACTTCCTCAGCTTAAAAAAAATCAGTTATTCTAATACATATGTGCATTCATGTGTTCCCATGTGTGTGCATGTGGAGGTGTGTATGTATATATGTGGAAATGCATGTACAAACCAGAAACTGATGACAGGGGTCTTCCTCAGTCACTCTTCACTGTATGTTTTGAGACAGGATTCTCACTGAACCTTGCTTGCTAACTTGGCTAGACTGGTTGGTCAGCGATCTTTTGTCTCAGTGCTGGTATTAGATACGTGTACCTCATATTTTTAAGTCTATTGTTATGTATGTGGGTATGTGTGTGTGGGCGTATGGGTGTCTTGCTTTCAGTATCCACGGAGGCCAAAAGAGGGTATCAT
>NW_021604651.1:7143173-7163138 GCF_004785775.1 Grammomys surdaster
TATCCTGGGATCCCAGGAAGGATCCCAGGGAAGGAATGTGGCAGGGCCTCCTGATGAGAAATCCCATCTGAGGCCTCAGAAATCTGGATCCAATTCTGGGCTCCATCTCTAGCTGTCTGCATAATTAAGGGGCAACTCAGCTAATCTGTCCTTCACTTTGTCCTCTTTGAAACAATAGGATCTGGCCTCTCCCACTTCTCAGGAATGCCATGTCAGCAGAGGCTGGGGATGTGAAGTGCCAGTAGCCAAGTGTCTGCAGGCAGCTGGGAGCTGTGCCCAACTCCAGCTGCCCTCCTGCCCCAGCCTGTCCCACAAATCAATGCCTTTAGTCATAGAGGGTCTGCTGGAGAGAGCTCAAATGAACTGTATACAACTCTAGTCTTCCCTTTAGATAATGAGGCAAAATAGCATTTCTTTGTTGAAGCACATATTTCAACTGCATAAAAATAGTATTTCTGTGAAATAAAGCCATGCATAGGTACACATATAGAAACATTTGCCCAAAAGTTGGGAGATATGGATTCTGTCACAGCTCTGGTAGATGAGTGATCTGGGAAGTCTTTCTTTAATTAGCACCTGTTGTTTACTGGAGGACTATGGTATGCTGTGCATTTTGCAATTGTGAATACATTCACATGCTAGCATGCCTGCCACCTATACAGTAAGTGCTCCATAAGTGCTAGCTACCTGTATAATTAACTAATTTAATCTCCTGATGCCTCTGCAAACAGTCTTATTCCCATTATGTCGATGGGGGAAACTAGGGGACGGAGGAGTAGCTGTTCTAGGGGATGGAGGAGTAGCTGTTCTACTACTCTGCCCAGACCTCTTCCAGAATAAAGAGTACATTCCCCCACCCCCCAGCAGCTGGGAATGCTGCCAGACCAAGACCCTGTCAGCCTTCTTTTGAGACTGCTTCACTTGAAGAAAGCTGGCTCAGTCAAGGTCATGCTTCCTGCCAGGATCATGCTTTCTACATCCAGTGATTGGTCAGACATGGTAAAAGGGTCTGGCTTCCTGTATTAGTTTCCCGGAGCTGCCATAACAAATTACCACAAACTGGGTGGCTTAAAACAGCAGAAAGGTATTTCCTCAAAGCTATGTGTACCAAGGCCTTAAGTCCAGTTGTTGGCAATCTGGCTCCTTCCGGAGGCTCTAAATGAATTAGTCCTTGCTTCTCCAGAATTCCTGGGGGCAGCAGGTCACCCTTTACACTCCAGCTGGTAGATGTTTCATTCTGACTCTTCCTGGCCTTCTGTGCCAGCATGAGGAATGTCCAGTCTCCCTCCCTCTTTGTGTGTGTGTGTGTGTGTGTGTGTGTGTGTGTGTGTGTGTGTATCTCCCTCTCTCTCATGTGTATCTATTTGTGTGTACATGTGTGTGTACATTTGTGTGCACATGTGCATGTGGAGGCCAAAGGTCAAATTAAGTGTCTTTCTCACTCACTCCTGAGCTTAGAGACACTCTCTCACTGAAGCTGGAACTCACTGAACAGCTAGATCGGCTGGCCTCTGAGCTCCAGCGGTCCATCCTTCTGACTTTGTGTCTCCAGCTCTTAGATTCCAGGTGCACACTGCCACACCACTAGTACATGGGTGCTAGAGATACAAACTCAAGTCTTCACATTGACACAGCAAGCATTTCATTCACTGGGACGTCACTCCATACCTCCCACTCCTTCCTTCTAGGAGTCCCACCACCATTGTGTTTAAGACTTACTCTAAACACAGTGATTATATTGGGGAACATTTCATTTGATCTTTGAAGAGATGCAGTGTCCTAATGCAGCATTCATAGGTACTGAGGGCTATCACTAGATGTTCAGTCCTCTCTACTCCCTACAGGGAACCTGAGTTGAGTTCTGTCCAGTCACTATGAGATCACCTGAGGCCTTTGCATAGCAAAGATCACAGTCCTGTGATCTCCCTTCAAGCCCCACTCTCTGCTTTGCATTCTACCAGGTCCTCTCCCTAAGGAGCACAAGCAGTGTATGATCGCAGCATGCATTTCAGTCCTCTGGAGCACCAATACTCGATTCAGATATAGGGGTAGGGGGAGGAAAGAGAAAGAAGGAACAAGAAAGAGAAAGAGAAAAAAAGAGAAAAAGAAATGAAGAGAAAGAAAGGAAAAGAAGAGAAAAGAAAGTGGGGAGAGAAAGAAAAGAAACTCTTTTGGGGTTGGAGATACAAAGTGCTTGCCACATAAACATGAGGATCTGAGTTCAATCACCAACATCCATGTAAAAAGCTGGGCACAGTGGTTTGTGCCTAGATCCCAGTTCTGGAGAGGTGGAGACAGGAAAATCCCTGGGGCCTTGCTGACTGGCCAGCCCAGCCAAATCTAGAGTTCACATTTAGCACAAAGCCCAGTCTTAGTTTCATTCTGTTGCAACAAAGAACAACTTGTGTGTGGAAGGGTTTATTCAAGTACACAATTCTAGGTTACAGTCCATCATTGAGGAAAATGGGGTAAGATCTTAAGGAACACAGAGATGCTTGCTGGTTCAGGCTCAGCTAGCCTTCTTACTCAGCCCAGGACCAGCTGCCTACTATGAGCAGCACCGTCCTGTGCTGTTTCAGTCATCCACCACCCACTGGAGTACCTGACCACTATTGACCTTACTACGTCTTGGTGCATGTTAGCTCTGTCAGGTAACTTCCTGAAGGAAGTCAGTCAGGGATGGTGCTGTTCATAGTGGACCCAGCCCTTTTATAGCTACTTGCAGTGAAAATTCCTCACTTGAGACTTGTCCTCAAGCTGATGATTAAAGCTGACCAGGACAACTCCACCATTATCCTTCTCTTCATTCCATTCTCCATCTCGCCTCTGTTCTCCTGCCACCCATCCATTCCTATAAAACTTGCCTGTTTCAGGCTGAAGGGGTGGCTCAGCAGTTAAGAGCACTGACTGCTCTTCCAGAGGTCCTGAGTTCAATTCCCAACAACCACATGGTGGCTAATAACCATCTGTAGTGGGATCAGATGCCCTCTTCTGCTGTGTCTGAGGACAGCTACAGTGTACTCACATACATAAAATAAATAAATAAATCTTTAAAAAACTTGCCAGCTTCTAGTCCCATTTAAGCCTGACTTCCTTCAGGAAGTTACCTGACAGAGCTAACATGCACCAAGATGTAGTAAGGTCAATAGTGGTCAGGTACTCCAGTAGGTGGTGGATGACTGAAACAGCACAGGACGGGTAAGGCGTTGTATCAGGAGACACAACGCAAGCTGCTGAAAACCTACAGGAGGAGGAGGTGTAAAGCTGGGCTCATTCCAAACACCAGGTCAGGCAACCAAGTGAATGGGATTCCATTTACGAATGACACTAATGCTGGACAAGCACATGCTCCAGACTGAAGGTGTGTTGTTAGAAACTGGACTCACCTGCAGTAGTTAACGCTATGTGAAGAAAGTAAACATTATGTATTTGTAATTTTTAAATTCAAAAACAGGCTTCTGGCACGGTAACTTTTCTGTAACTATTTTTTAAAAAAAGTGTTAAATTTATTGTAAGATGGCTCACAGTAAGCAAAAACACTGGACAAAAAGGATTGGCTCTCTCAGACACAGCTATGTAGCCATTCCAAGGCTTCATGTTGCTCTGTATCTTGTTTCCCCATTTTCACAGTGTGGAACACACAGATGGCACAAATGTATTTCCTAGCAACATTTTCAGACAAAATATACATGCACAAAGCCAACTCTCCCACAACCCTTAAGGACCACACCTAAGTGCTCCAAATATTGTGTCTTACTCTTTTGCCTGATTTTTTTCCGTATGGAGCAGAGGCTCTCTAAAACTCAGAGAACACTCCCATCATTTGTCCAAACAGCTGTTATACTCCCCACTGTTCTCTACTGATGTCTGTTCGTCAGCACAAACTATCATACATCATAATTCCGCTATGACATTTGCATGCTTGCATATGTTGTTTGATCACATTCACTCGAATTTCCCTTCTTACCTCCTACTCCTGCTGGTCACTATCCTCTTCCCAAGTAGATCTCCGCACTAGTTACTATTGCTGTGTTGTGCTAAGACACCACGACCTAGGCAACCCATCAAGAAAGTGTTTATTTGGACTTGATTGTTCCTAAGAGGGTCCATCTCAGAGAGGAAGGCGAGGGAGCAGTGGCAGGCAAAGGGGCAGGACGCTGAGAGGTCACATCTCTGTCACAGACAGGAAGCAGAGAGCACAGTGGAAGTGGGGCAAAGCTGTACACTCTTCAAGTCACCCCATTCGGTGGCATACTCCCTCTGAGGTTTCACCACCTAAACTTCCCCAGATAGCAGCCCCTGCCAGGGAACAAGTGTTCAAACATGTGAGTCTAAAGGGGACATTTGTCATTTAAGTCATAACCACTTCTAGTTCATGTCTACTTCTTTATGGCCCAATGAGTTTCAGCAAGTGCTTCCAGGAGCGAGGTGGGTGTGGGGTTGCTTCCAGGAGCACCTTGTCCATGGTTACATACCTTAAAAACAAGTCTTCCCTCCCTTAGCAACCATTAACTGTCTATAGATGCTCCCGGAGGAGGGCGAGGCCTCATGAGACCTCCTCGCCTTCTCAATTGACTTTAGCACTAAATTTAAAGTTTAATTTTTTCTTTAAATTGGTGATTTCTGTCTCAAAATTTTGCATATGTCTATTCCTCAGTGTGTGTCTGCATTCAAGAGTGCACACACGTGTGGAGGTGAGAGGACAACTCGTGTTCTCTGCCATCTGGTACTAGGGCTGGGACTCCGGTCCTTGGGCTTGGCGGCAGTCACTTTCCCCACCCTCTCCTCAGCCATCTTCCCAGACTCCCACCTAGCTCTGCGCAGTGGTCATGTGAAAACATTTTGCTTCACATGGGAGAAGGCACCTCTAACCTACTTCAGTCATAATTGTTACCATCGTCACAATAAGGTTTTCATCTACTTTCCTGCCTTCAAAGTGCTCCATAAAGACCACACTTTGAAACTGTGTTCTCCCCAAATATATCCCATATATTAAGATAAGGGGGTGGCTGACTTCATCTTATAGACTTCACAGTTGGGAGAGCTCACAGCTTCCCATTGGATTATGGTATTTAAGTCCTAAACCTAACAACCTAATGCTATTCCAGAGGCTCACTCTCTTTTGCTTTTTTTTTTTCTGAAGTTATCTAGGAAGTAATAGATCATAGTTAATTGTCCAGGCTTTTGTGCTGTGCTTTCAGAATTGGATCTGATTTGTGACCTGGCTGCAGTTCAGTATTATCCAATGTGAGGCTTATTTTATCGGCCCAGTTATCCTCACTTTAGTCAGAAATTAAAATAATAGCTTTAAGTTTCTCCTTGCTGTTAGGCAGCTGGTCAGTAATGAGGCTTACTGTGCTTTAAACAATGATTCTTCATGCTCCCCATAAAAAGCCAGAAACATAATCCCTTTATTGAGGACAGACGCTCGACTTTTCTTGTGTGAAGACAAATCTTTTTCTCTAACAACCTCCTTTCTTGTAACATCACAAACTGTGTCACTGAACCCAAGGGAATAAATTGTCTGGTCCAGTCTACCTACTTGTCTGAACAAAGCCTAGGGCACCCACGTGGCTCTCCAATACTCTTCTGAAACATTTTGTGCGTCAAATTATTAAGAGGGAAGAGAAAGATTCCAGCAGTAGCTAAAAACTAATCAAAGAATGACTGAAAACAAAGTACCCTAGAGGGATGGGGAGACAATGCCCGGAGAAGGTGACTGGCAAGCAGCCATGAGGCACCTTCAGGTCCCCAACAGTAGTGCACCTGTGCAGAGAAAGGAGATCCCTGAGGCTCTCTGGCCAGCTAGACTAGCCCAATAGATACACTCTAGACTGTCTGAAAATGAAGGTGGAGAGTAACTGGGAGATTCAACATCAACCTCTGGCATGCATGAGTCACACAAGAAAATTCTGAAGGGAAAAATCCCCAGAATGAGATGCTTTTATCGAGTCACTGACCTTGTCTAAGATCTATTTTGAAAAGCTCAGTGCAGCCTTGATTTGTGGTACTCACCTGCAATGCCACACAGCCCAGGCCCTGAACAAATCACCTCATGCCCCTTCCAGGAAGGAGAGCTTATCCCACCTGCTTCTCCCTTGGCTTGCAGTCATCATTCGGCTCCCCTGGGAATGCAGTGCCGATTACAGATGGGCCTGTGAAAATGATAAACTAGCTCTATTGACAGCTGTGACGTGAAGAGGTCACTCTTGACCCAAGCTTCAGTACACTCCCTTTTCTTGATGGAACCACTTAAAAACGGAGACTGCTGCATACTCGTCCAGTTTTCAGTTTTAAGCCTCTATCTGACTTTTAAAAATAGCTTCACCATTACCTTTTCCTAATCAAAACCACACACCAGTAGATATTAACATGAATGCGGCACTCTGAAATTTCTATCTCGATTACTGAGAATGAAGCGCATCCTTGAAAATAATGATGGCATGCTTCAGGAGATAACACGGTGGCAATCCCATCTGCTGAGTTCCAGAACAGAATGTCAGGGACAGAGACAGAATAAGTGACAGGCGAGACACCTTTTTAAAATGAATTTGTATTCCCAAGCCATAACTAGCTGGTTCCTAAAATTCTGTATTTTTATGAAAATGAGTACATTTAAAAATAATAAACCAGGGGCTGGAGAGGTGGCTCCCGGGTTCAAAGCACCAGCTGTTCAATTCCCTGGTTCAATTCCTAACACCTGAATGGTAGCTCACAACCATCCTAACTGCAATTACAAGGGAGCTGATGCCCTCTTCTGGCCTCCTCAAGTACCAGGCACATACATGGTACATATATGCATATGCAGGCAGAATAATCTGATAAAAAATAAAGTTTTTGCCGGGCGGTTGTGGCGCACGCCTTTAATCCCAGCACTTGGGAGGCAGAGGCAGGTGGATTTCTGAGTTCGAGGCCAGCCTGGTCTACAGAGTGAGTTCCAGGACAGCCACGGCTACACAGAGAAACCCTGTCTCGAAAAACCAAAAAAAAAAAGCTTTTTTAAAAATAGCCAATCAACTTGTTGAAGAACAAAGGCAAACAAATGTATAAAGTATTCCCTAACCATTAAGATTTTTAAGGTGCTAAAGAGATGGTTCGGTGGGTCCGCTGCATACTGCACAAGTATTAGGACCAGAATTCAGATCCCAGCACCATGTTAACAAGCTGGATGCGCTCCCATGTATGCTTGTAATTCCAGCAATGAGGAGGTCACAGACAGAAAGTGTCTACTCAGTGCCAACCTAGCTGAAAAACGTGAACTCTGGATTCAGGGAGAGACACTGTACCAAAGGAATAAGGCAGTATGTAATAGAAGGCATGTAACCCTCATCCTACACGCACACACACAAACACACACACACACACACACACACACACACACACACACACGGACTTATCTCCTCTGGAACTGGAGTTACACATGGTTGCTGGTCATCATATGGCCCAGCACGTGGAATGTAAGCAGGTTTGAGTCAGCAGGTCCCCCATAAGCTTGTATTTGAATGCTTGGTCCCCAGCTGGCGGCATTGCTTGGGCGAGGTTCAAGTGTGGACAGGCTTTGGGTGTTCCTGATCTCATCCCATGTCCAGCTCCCCCTGCTGCAGGCTTACAGTTGATGGTATGAGCTCTTAGCATCCTGCTCTGGCCACCATGCCTACCACTTGCTGCAATGCTTCCTCACCACGATGGACTCTCACCTCCCTGGAATCATAAGCCCAAATAGATTCTTCTTTAGCCTACCCTGGTGTTTTATCACAGGCACAGAAAAATAACTACAGGAACCAATGCCCTCTTCTGCCTTCTGTGGACAATGTACACACGTGGTGCCAACATACATGCAGATAGAACACCCACACACATAAGATAAAAATAAATTGATAAAAAAGACTATATATTGATAAGTTCAGAACAGGAAAAGATTCATTTTAAGAAACCATACATAGTAAAAATAAAAATTTTAAAACCTCCATTAAATAAAAAATTTGAATTTGCTACTGTTTATGAGCAAATACACCATAAAAAGGATAAAATACCCAAAACGCAGAGGATATTTATAGCAGATGTAACTAGACAAATATTAAGTTCTTTGACTGAGAACCAAAAATTAAAATTCATGCTTCTGTGAATGTACTATTAAGGATACAAAGATAGCTAATAAAACACAATTACAAAATGGACAGTATGCAAAACAGACACTTCTGAAAAGAGCTAAGTGTGTGCTGACACCTCAATGCCATTCCTAACTTAGAGGAATGCAAAATAAAACGAGTGTTGTGATTTGAATCTAAGATGACCCTACAGGTCCATGTTTGCTGTCTTGGTCCCCACCTGGGGGCACTGAAATAAGTCACTGGGGTGGGTCCCCTGACTCCCCTTCTTGCACATAACGACATATGATTGACCAGCCTCACACTCCTGCTTCTAGGACCCCTGTCCCCATGACGAAATGCATCCCCTGGAACTGTAAACACTCTCTCCCCAAACCTACATTCTCCAACAGGAGAAAAGTAACAAGTACAGCCACAAGGAATAAATAGCCTACAGTCTGGCAATGCCTAATATGGGCAAATGGAATTCTCCCAAGAGGTTGATGGGAGTATAAAATGTTACAGGCAGGTAGACACTGTAACCCAACAACTCCACTCCTGAACTCTGAATTCTATAAATATGTGTTCAGAGCCAGGCATGGCAGCACACACCTCTAATCCCAGCCTTGGGAAGGCAAAGGCAGGCCTCTCTGAGTTCAAGGCAGGTCCGTGTAGTGAGTTCCAGGCCAGCCGGGCTAGAGGGAGACTGTCTCACTGCTTTCATCCCAAACTGAAACAATGTCAATCACAGAAGAAACAGCAGGAGACACACTAATCAGTGAAAATGAATCTACCACACCACAGGACATGAAGTTCCTGAACAACTGAGTGAAAGCCACAGGGCACAGGAGAGAATGACTAAGTCTTTATAGAAGTCAAAATGGACTTACACAGATGGTAAACAATGGAAAAGGATTCAGGAGCCATTGCCACAGTCAGGAGAGCAGTGACTCCTTTGGGGAGGAGAGGGTACCAAGAGGGGACACACACAAGGATCTGGGGAGCTGGCAGCAGTTTTTCTGCATCTGCTTTGATCACAGCTGTTGCTTTATCCATTAAACTGGTCATTCTCTACTGAGTATTAATAACAGTTAAAGTCATAATGATCAACAGTTTGAAAATATGAATGATCAGAAGTAGGCCTAAGACATAAAAGGGACCTTTAGAGGACTTTACTATTAGCAGTTTTACAATACAGAAAACACAGTGGCTTCTGATAATGAAAATGTAAAATATTCAAGAAGTAGCATGCAACTCTTCCCTCACCCAACAGTGTTCCCAGAAGTCTGATGTGAAGCAGACACTTCCCTCTCCCCCAGGGATGTTCAGACTAAATGAGTTGATGCATGGAAACAAAGGCTTACAATTTCTGAGTGAAAGGTTAACTAAACAATCAATGAAGGGATTGGAGAGACGGCTCAGAGACAGAGCTACATAGCTCTGTCATAGACCATGAGGGGGTAGGACAATGGAGGCAGGAGGGAACACAACAAAAACCAAGTCTTTTAAAACACATAAGCAAAGGCAGGCTCCTGGATAAAGCCAAAAATCAAATATCATAAATTATATTAAAAGGCAATTAGCCCACTAAAAAATAATTGCCTGATAAAGGCTAAAAGGGTAGAGACACTTCATTCATCAGAACTGATAAGGGAAGCTGGCAAACTCTCCAAAAGACTTCGAATGTATGGACAATGCCATTCTCAGAAAAAAGGTCTTCAAAGAGTAGCAGTCACCAACCTATAAAGCCGTTAAAAAAACAAAATCCAACCTTCATTAAGAAACATGTATTTTAAAGGCATTTAAGCTTTCAGTAATTTGCAAATGTCTTTTAAGTATTAACTCTGTCTCTAGTAGAACTATAAATAACTTCTGTAGTGAGTAACATATATCAAGCCCCTCAAAAACTCTGCATTTTCACTTAGAAATTTCACTTCTAAACTTTGTCTAATGGTTAAGGCCTATATGCCCTGAAGCAGAAAAGCAAGTTCAACGCTAACCTGGGCATCAAGTCAGTTGAAGCTGGTGATGTAGCACAGTAGTAGAGCACTGGCTCAGCCTGTGTTAGGCCCTAGGTGCAACCCCCAGCTTCACAGAAAAGAACACATAAGTTCATTTCTAGAACAGTTCTGGGAAGATGTGATGAAAGTCCAAGAAGTTGCTCACATCACCACTCACTGGTTATACAATCACTACTTAGTGAGTGAGGTATGCAACTGTTTAAAAAGCTATGGCGCAGCCATAAAAACCGACTGTGGTTGCGATGTAAAACATTCAACACAGGAAATGTTTGCAAAACATAAAGCAAACTGAGAATATATATAAAATGGCTGCATAGAAAGCCAGTCAAGCTGTATTGATTGGGAATACAGTCACAGCCGGGCGGTGGTGGCGCACGCCTTTAATCCCAGCACTTGGGAGGCAGAGGCAGGCTCTGAGTTCAAGGCTTACCTGGTCTACAGAGTGAGTTCCAGGACAGCCAGGGCTATACACAGAAACCCTGTCTCGAAAAACCTTAAAAAAAAAAAAAAGAAAGAAAAAAGAAAAGAAAAAAAGAAAGCCAGTCAAAGTACAAACACTCAACTATGAACAGTGGTCAGCTCATGGGGGACTGACTTCAACTCCATGCTTGAACGTGATCTCTCCTGTAACAGCTTTCCAGAAACACTAGTTCATTCCAGATAAAGAATATCAAACGATACATTTTGAAATCATCTATTACTAGTTTTAAAACCACAGATTCCATACTGTGCTTACAACAACCTTTTCTTAGTGGGAGAGATATGGAAAGTACTTGTAGCTAGAAGCATCCACTGTGGAATCAAGCCCTTGCCAGTACATGTGTATCTGATCTAAATGTGTTCTCAGTCCAATTTCATATATGGACACTGCTTTTAAAAAAGTGAAACTCAAACAAGTACCAAGAAAATATCACCATTAGCATGTGGAGCTGCTCTGATTGGTATTTTATTTCTTCTTTACAAGTTCCACATAATAGACAAAGGCTTTTTGATAACATATTGTTATCTTTGCTGAAAACAATCATAAATCATTTTAAACAACACAAATGTGTACATACATGACTAAGGTTTCTGCAGCCTATAAACACCTCTTTGGGTTTAAAAAGGAAAAAAAGCAATATACTGACGATTCAACTGTAACTCTTAGAAAAACACTGGTTTCCTTACCAAACGTGAGAGACCTGTACAGGGACCTATCATTCAAGACAGCAATGAGTTCAAGCCAAGGGAAGCCAGGAGTAGCTCCCCACACCAGCTCAGGAGACCCTCCCCCACCCAGCACCTCTTCAAAGTGCTCCTTATCCTCATCATAGGAAGACAGCAGTCACCCAGAGAAGACAGGAGCAGCAAATACACTTGTTGTAAAGTTTCTGAATGTCTTCCACAGTATCTCACAGCCAGCATCTCGGGAACATGCCCATGCAAGCATGCGCACCATTCTTCAGACTGTTCCCCTCATTTCTCGAGCGAGGGAACCAGGCCTCCCTAATTTACTTTAGGTGCCTGGGATAACAAAGTATTTCACCAGAAAGGGTGTAAGCAATGCTATCTAATCAGAGTACAAATAATGAAAAAGCAGTTATCTTAAAGGAAACGTCTGCTCTACTCACACTAAAATATCAGACCAATGCACAACATACTGCAAAACTGTAACACAATACGGCCAAACACAGTGTTCAAATATTAAACTGTTCAAGCACATGAAGATCATCTTCTGAAAGACAAATTGGGTTCTTATTTTGTAGCTACCTCTGTGTAACTTAAAAACCTGCTGTCCCTCAACAAGGTCTGACACTGGTCTTGATACTTGGCAGAAGTTCGATGAGACAGTGGGAGCCCGACCGTCAGCTCTCGGGATCCCCCAGCATTCATCTTCAGCATTCATCTGAGGACTGGGCATCGTCTTCGTCCTTCACTTCTCGGTATCTCCCTGAAGACTCCCCTTCTGGATTGTAGCTCTGCATTTTAATATTCAGTCTCTCAGCTAGCTTCTGTGCTGCAAGCTTTGCCTGCATCTCCTTTAAAACAGTAAACAAAGGCCAAGTTACACATCTTCAGCTCCCCTTAGATACTTTGACAAGACTAGAGATAAAGGAATGTTGACTTCCACTGTCTCTCTGGCAACACAAGTTGACAGCAGTATCCTGTCAAGACATGGGACGATGTCTCCAAGAGCTGTCAGCCTCTGTTGCAGTTGCTAGTGATTTCCATGAGCAAGCAAGGCTGCCATCAAAACAGCTTACCTCCACAAAAGAAACTGAGAAACCAGCTTGGCACTACAGCAGCCATTAACAGACACTAAGTGTGTGTATGCAGTGAACCATCTGCCTTTGTTAAAATCACCATTGTGGTGCTGACATCTCCTACTGACAAGACTCTCTTCCCTAGATTATATCATGTTTTCTAGATTTGAAGGATACACTTCAATGGCACAAAAAGAGCCACGACATTAGTGCTGCATGCTGTAGTCTTATAGAAATTAATACTTGAAAAGGTCCAAGTAAACTCAGACGTGCAGTGGACTTTTCCACATGTACGACTTTACTCCAACTGCTGGCAAGCTTCACAGCTCATCTGACTCACCTTTTGCACCAACCACACTTCAGCAGGTCCTTCCCCTCTGCCCAGTATTATGGGTAGGCAGAATTGGTATCTGCTATTGCTATTCTATCAAGGCAACCCATTTCAAGCTGAGGGTTTAACCTAAAAATGTTTCAAGAGGTATTAAAAAAAAATAAACAAACAAACCCAGAGACAACTCGCAGGTCATTCCTCTAGCTCAGCAGTTGGCACTGACGCTACTTCTAATGCACTGGAGTGAGAGACACAAAGGCCACAGAGCTGTCAGTCCCTGCAAGCTGAGTGATTAGGAAAGGCCAAGGTGGAGTCACAGCTACTTTGGCTTTAGCAGATGGAGGCACTTGACTAAAGTCCAGCTAACCTGCTCAGGAGAGGGGGTGCTGTTTTCCCAGAAACTCGGTGTTACAATCTAAGCATAACTAATCCTTTTGAGTCTCCCAAGGATCCCCACACTTACTTCTCCCATCTTGCTAATCTGAGCACAAACTTTATCAATATTATACACTTTATTATAAATAGGGTCTCACCATCTATAACTCTGGCTGGCCTAGAACTTGCTATGTAGACCAGGCTATACTCAAACTCAAGAGGCCTTTGCCTCCCAACTGCTAGAATTAAAATGCTAGGACTAAAGGTGTGCACTATCACATCTGGGCAAGATACATTTAAAGAAAAATGATCTAGACACTCTCTTTGTCTCCTGGTCCCTGCACCTTCTCTTTGGTTCCTTTCTCTCTCTCTCTCCTCACCCTCTCCTCTCGTGGACTGGCTCAGTCTGGATTCTTCCAAATGCCTCTGGCTGTTCTTCCCTTCATATCTACAATAAACCCTTCTCAGCCATAAAAAAAAAAAAAAAAAAAAAGAAAAATGATCTATGCAAAACACAGTAAACACAGTGCTATATACAACTGATTAAGATCCAAAGGACGAGGGGCCTCTATTCACAGGTACCATGAATTATGGTCTCAAGCTCCTTATCAGTAGCTGGTAACCCAGCATGACCTCTTGCCCTTCTGTGTTGGCCCCTGATCTGTAGGAGTCGGAACCAAGAACCATCTCCCTATGTCTCTAAACAGGTCCCTGAGTAAGGTCTTACCACGAAGAAGCTGCACACGGGAAAGAAGCATATACTGTCCCAAACAGCAGCTGACTGATCCCTGTAACTCCAATCCTCTCCCCTGATCTACTGGTAAATCACTGACATTTCTTGTAGTTCTAGCAACTTTGTAGCTGAAAACTAGTGGCATATGTCTAAGAACTAATGGCCTCAGCTAACCACATCTCTAGAATCTAATCCCCCTATTCAGCCAAAGTAAATTCTGATTCCTAAAGAGCAGTCAACACACAGACAAGAAAAATCCAAGACTCTAGAATTACCTCATAATTCTGCTTCTGCTCTTTCTGCAGGGCCAGTGACTCTTCTATGGAGAGCATCTGTGCAGGCAAGTGGTGGAGCGGAAGAAGGCGCGCTGCTGTGATATCATCAAGATGCTGCCTATCCCTGCGCCGCCGCTCTTCTGAGGAAACAGAAGACTGGCCTCTCTGACAATGACTTGGTGAGTCACACTGCTGTGTGGGTAACCTGAGGAAGGAAAAGCAAGCTTAATCAATCCGTGTACAAGCCAAAGCTGGCCTTTAACCCAGTACCCTACTGCTTCTGCGAGATGAACATAAAGCAGGCTATCTGTACTTGCTGCTGACAGTAGATATATTCACAAATACAAACCTGTCTTCCCTCCTCACAGCTTATATTCATTTCATTCCCTCAACCTCCCTAACGCGTCCTAATGGCCCTTTAATACAGTTCCTTGTGCTGTGGTAGCTCCAACCGTAAAGTCACTTTCTTTGATATTTCGTAACTGTAACTTTGCAACTGTTATTTGAATCATAAAGTATCTGATATGCAGAATATCTGATGTACAATCCCTGTGAAAGGGCTTGAGAATCTGCTAGCATACCCTTACTTCAGTGTGTACTCAAACCTCCACTCACCCACAAGCCCAATGCCATGTGTCTCCTGCAGCCTCTCCAGGCCTCTCCTGTGCACAAGCTGCCCTTTCTCTCGAACTTACTACTGATCCTAGTGGCCCTCGCTGCTCATCCCTCACCATCCCTGTCCCTGGCCACATGGCTGTGATCAGGCCACCTTACTCTGACACTCCTAGTTTCTTAATGCAACCTCCTGGATGTGAGACAGATACCAGGAGACCCCTTCATCCAGACGCCTTTACCAAAGGTCCCTTTTCTAGCTAAAAAATTAATATGCTATGACCTGGTTTTCTAAACACAAGAAACCATTCAAAGTTATAACAATAATAGTGTATTAGGTTCAAGTTTCTGCAACAACATGCTTTGGGTCTTCTGAAGCTTTCAGCTTTCCTAAGAAGGAGCACCCATTCCCCTGAGTCTGCTCTCACCTACGTACAGATGGGCAGTTACCACACTGCTTCCTGCCATAGTTGGCCTAACTGCTACAAATGCAGTTCTTTTCTCCTCAAAGAGTTTTACTTGTTCTCGTGACCTCAGAGACATTATAGCAAAGCACTCAAAAGCAAGATTCCCAGCCCCACATCTCCCCAAATCTATGTTTAATTTTTAGAAAAAATCCTTTTAACTTCCCTTCCCTAAAAAATTGCTATCATTTAGTTTAAAATGTCTTCGAAGTTTGGAGACGCTGAGTGTTCTGGACTCAAACCTTTAAGGAGCAGACTCTTCCCTGTGTCCCCACAGCTGTTGTCTACTTGTAATGAGCACACACTTTCACTGTTTCCCTGATGAATAGCCCATTAGCTCCTGCTATTACTTCTCTTGGCTTACACAGCAATTGAGGGGGAGCTGCACACCAGCAAATGGTACTGAAATAAGTCATGGTACATCTGCCCTCCCACTCTGTGTTTATTATGAAATATTAGCTAAGTGTCTTGAAACACACGACTCCCCATCTGCTATTTAAAACCTTTTCAATGACTTGCCTTCAAAACTAATATTTTTCCAAAGCAGTTCTCCATTCCAGCCACTCTGGTCTACTTTCACAGTATGGTCACTTCTACCCACAAGCAAACTCCTCACATGACATTCCCTCAACTAGTATGATGCTTTGAACTTTCTCTGAGCTCCACACACATTCTTAGCACAAGCCTGTTCCTGTGACACTTACACATTGGTCTTAAACTTATGAGGAGGGGGCACTGGGTTTCTGGCTCGCATTTCTAGCACTTTCATGTAATGAGGCTTCTTAGTAGTCTCAGTCAGCAGTTCTGGAAAGTTCTCAGTGCTGGTGTTTTCTTCTGAGAGTTCACTCTGGTCTGCAATTGTAATCTTTTGCAATTTAGGGATAAACAGACTGTCTATGCTGCTGGAAATCTCTTCCACTTGACTTGAAACAGGGTGCTGGGGGGAATGTTCGTTAACTTCAGATGAGGGTGTCCCGGCTCGGATGTGAGCAGCTGGGCTGGGGTTCACTGTGCTGCCAGCCTCCAAAGTCTCTTCATTGCCTTCGTGAGTGAGATGTATAGGTTCCTGTGTTTCTGGGGTTGTTTTAGATGATGTAATGTCTATTGAGGAACATTCAGGAACTAATGATGAAGTATCAAGCATCAGGTCAGAATTCTGGGCCTTGTCGACGTCAGTATCAACTCTTGTGGTTGCTTTTTGCCTTAGCTTACAGTCTACACTAACAGGATGAAACAGTTCACTTCTCCCTCTAAACTCTTCACGTTCTGAAATGGCAGCTTTCAGTTTGGCAATGGTGTCTGAGATCTTTTTACCTTTGTCGGGCAATTTGCAAATGAATTTTCTGTGGAGTAGAAAAAAGAAACCAACATGTACATATTACAGGCATATTTTTTAACATGAAAACACAGTATTTAAAAGACAAAATGTAATTTAAAAAAAAAGCTGGCACTTAAAAGTTTAAAAAAAAAAACAACCTGATTTTTAAAAATCTGGCTTAAAACAAGAACCAAACAGATAAACTTATTCTAACCCTCCCCCAAGGAGTGCTTTGAATGGGAAATTATCTCATCAAATCAGAACTGCAGGAATAAAAGTTGTGTCTTCCTAATCTGAAATCTGAAATTCTTTAAGCCTGGACATTGATTCCTCCATGGAAACTTTCACACCTGACCATATGATGATGAGTTGCAGTCAAAACCAAACTATAAAGAACATGATATAAAATTACCTTCAAGCCATGTGTAAGAAACAACTGAAACTTATATTTAGATTTGGAT
Organism: Grammomys surdaster; assembly: GCF_004785775.1. NCBI lineage: Eukaryota > Metazoa > Chordata > Mammalia > Rodentia > Muridae > Grammomys > Grammomys surdaster. The sequence continues at coordinate 7,160,094 of NW_021604651.1, forward strand.
CTTAACTTTATACAGACATTCCAAGCCTCCTAAAAATATGAAATTCTGGTCGTAACATTTAGAAAACAAACAGATACCTAACTCACACAATAAACATATGATAAAGACCAGTGGTTTTTAAACCAGGTCTCTGAACCTTAATGGAACTGAGAAATGACTCTTTTGGGTCAAAGGTTTGCCAGAGATTACATAATGGAATAACATCACTATCTTACAAGGGAAGATGGTCTTACTTATGTGGTTTTGTGTTTGAAAGAATTCTCAGTTGCTTCTGACAAACTGGTAGTATATCTAGACTCAGCATATATAAACAGAAACACTTTGAGATGCCCAATAATTCTTAAAGAATATAAAAATGTCTCAGGACCAAAAGGTTCATTCACTGCTAAAATTAACGACCCATTCTGGAAAAGTAAAAACACCTACCAGTTTCTAGTAGGAAACCCTCCTGCCAAATGGTCACTGGCTTCTTTCCCTCAGTGACAAAAATTCCCTTTCTGGTTCTTTTACTTGATTATATAATAAATGGAAAATGGGACTAAACCTTAGGTACTCTATTCTTCCTGATACATTTACTCCCACGTTTTCAACAGTGTTAATGCCTCTCTCCAACTGAGTTCCTCTAGGTTTTCAGCCTTCTCTCTCTTGAGCCTAGTACCCATTCCTCTGGGTTTTAATCAGCTGGCTTTTAATTAACTAAATGCCTCCCATTACTTCCCTCAACTGACTACACCCAAAATAAAAAATTACCTCAAATCCATTTCTCTCACAATTTTCCCATTATCCTTTGTTGCGCCCCAGAAATTTCAACCACCTGTTAACTATTAATATATATTTGTCCCCAAATTATTATACCAGTACTTAAGCTCTCCCAATCCCTCGATTGCCTTTATGGTCCATTTTTCCCTCCTTGTTGAAAAATCTCTCAGAAAATATCCTTTTGGCGACTTCTGCCTCTTATTCCTTTACTTCTGCTCCTAAACAAAGCTGCCTTTAAGAAATTAGCTATCTTCTCCCCTACTACGGACGAGCCAAACTTTCTAGACCCAATTAACCACTCTTTACACCCTGCTTCTCCATCTCCTGCAGTTCGGAAAAGTGGGACTTTAGATAGAGAAAAGGTAATCCAACACGTTCTGACCAAGAGGATTTGGTACCCGAGCTCTTTGAAAGCTGTAGTGCGAACATGGAAGCGAGCAGGCGCTGATGACTAGTGAGGGCCGGCGGCATGGAGCCATGCCCGCGCACAGGACGGGCCTGGCTGGGAGGCCTGGCCACGCAAGGTCACCTTCGCGCGACAGGCCGCGGTGTGGGGCGGGAGACCAGTCCCCGAAACCCGATCCCCAAGAGCCTGTTCCCTGATGCCTATCGCCGGCAACCGCGACCCCAGGGCCACCGCTTACTCGTTGCGCAAAAGTCTCTCCTGGCGCCTCAACCTCTCCCGCAGCTCCGCCGAACTCTGCCGCCCCAAGTCCTCGGGAGCTGGGGGCTCGAAGCCGCGGGGCAGCGAGCACATTGCGCACGGGCTGCGGCTGGCGCGGCGGGCAGGGATCCCCAGCGGGGCCCACAGCGGGCGCAGGTTCCGCGGCTGGCGGCGACTCTGGAGCACGACCGGGAGTCGCCATTTTCCCGGAAGAGCACGGCTTCTCCCAGCCAAATGGAGCTTTATTGAAATGCCGGAAATGGACAGGGCCAGGAATTGGGGGCGTCCGAGCAAGCGCGCAGGGGCGGAAGTTACATCACGGCAGAAGCGTCTGGGTTTGGCGGACTTTTTCTGGATGTATCCTTTACTTTCACAGCTTTTCGCCTGCGCTTTGGGAAAGTATAGGACACCCAAGTCACAGTCTTACTGATTCACTTTTAATAAGTAAAATATGACAGAAGTAATAGAGTGTCACATCTAAGACTAAGCAATCAAATTTTTGGACCAAAATTTACAGAGTTTCCTGAATGGACAATAATCACAGTAAAAATAAATAACAGGGAGCTCAGTGGCTAAGAGTGCATACTGCTCTTACAGAGGACCAGAGAGTTTGGGAACCAGCGCCCCTCTTGGGTAGCTTACAAATCCCTTTAACTGCAGCAGCAAGACACCTCACAAACTGGCTTCTCCAGACACCTCTGCACAAGCACACACATGAACATACACACAATTTAAATATAAAATCTCCAAAGGGTAACAAATGACCAATATAACTAGCTAAAATAAAATGCGTATTAGAAACACAATATAGTCAGGTGTGGTAGTGCATGCCTTTAAGAATGGCAGTTGGGAGGCAGAAGCAGGCTGACCCTGAGTTCAAGGCCAGCCTGATCTACATAGAGAGTTTGAGGCCAGTCAAGGCTACATAGTGATTTGTCTCAAAACAAACAAAACAAAATTTGGATATTTGAACAAGTCAGAATATCAGGAATTAGAAAGATGGACCATGTCAACTGTTGGAAAAAATGGAAGACCAACTGAGATTCTTACAGACTGCTAATGGGGGTGCAGAGGATGCAAAATAGTATAACCTCTTTGGAAAATAGTTTGACAGTTTCTGATTCTGGCTTTGTTAGTGTTTATACTGTTACTATCTTTTAAGGTTATTTATGCTACTGCTTCTTTTTATTGCTAGGTAGTATTGCACTGTGAGTTGTACGTTTATGCTGAAGGATATTTGAGTTGTTTGCAGTTATTAATGATCACAAATCCCAAGTCATTGTCAACATTTTTTATAGGTGTTTATGTCAACATAAACTTTCATTTCTCTTAAGAGCAGGGTTATTAGGACATATTACCAAAGGGAACAGAAAAGAAGAACAGTTCCACTCTGTTGCCTTCAGCAGCCTGAGACGTTCCCCTAATCTTTAGGGATTTCAACCCAGGTCAAACCAAGGTTTGTAGCTTTAATACTGAAAATATCCTACTAGCAGAGTAGGAGTCTAATAAAAAATATTTTCATTTAGGCCTAATTATGAGTGTTAAGAGACAGAGAAGTGCTCAGATCAAACATATTCACACCCAGATGTGGACATGGGGGTCTCAGGGGAGAGTCACACCCA